>NC_062536.1:20434612-20439612 GCF_022655615.1 Tachysurus fulvidraco
GTAGTACCCTTGACCCCCTTTGGAGCTTTTCATCTTTTCGGGTGCAGGTTTGGTTGAAGCCACTTGAGTCTTCACTCCGGGTTTTGGAATGCCACTGGAAGCAGGAAGTGCACTCTCTTTCTTCGCTGCAGTTGTTTTACCTCCTTTAGGGATGAGGCTAGCAATTTTGGAGGCCTTCTTACCCGGATCTGAGGTCACTTCCTCTTTAGGGGGCGTGCTAGCTTTGCTTTTCTTATTACTCTTGTCATCTTTGGGCTGAGGCAAGGATTTGATAGCGTTCTTACTGTTGTTAGCAGCAATAGTGGTAGTGGTGTTAGCATTAGCTGTGCTCTTGTTTGAGGGTGAAGGGGACAGTGTAGGCATCTTGCCCTGTGGTTTGGGGCAGGTCCCGCCCTCGTCCCCATACTCCGACAGGTCGTCCTCCTCCTGAAGAGCCATCCGTGTGTTGACCAGTCGGAACTTTTCCAGCATCGAGCGCTGGTTCCCTGGTACTGACTTAGAACCATCCGCGAGTGATGGGCGTGACCTGTCTGAAGTGGGAGGGGGAGGGGAGGAGGTGGGGCTACTGGCTAACATGGAGGATGTCGCACTGTGCTTCATGTTCATGGACTTGCTGCGCCATGATTGGCCCGGCGTCGGGGAGGGAATGGCCGATGCTAATTGCTGACCACCAACGCTGCCATTTACCCCCCCAATCAGGGGGATGGACTTCACAGAATCTGTCACACACAAACACACACAGTTACACACACTGTCTGCTTGCTGTTGCCATAGCAACCTGCCATTTTCGTCATTCACCAGGAAAAAAGTCATTCAGATTAACTTTCTCTCTCTCTCTCTCTCTCCCTCTCTCTCTAACTTTTCTGTATCTCTCTCCGTCAGTTCTTTCTCAGACTCCATCGTTTCTCTTTTTCCTCTCTTATTCTGTCTTTCTCTCATGTGGCTTTAGATGTCTCACTCACTCAATTGCTTTTATTCCTTTCTCATTATCTTTTCCTTTGCCTGTCTTTAAGTCTCTCTCTTTATCACTCTCTCTTTCTTTCTGTCCTTCAATCTGTCTATCTCTCTGGATCAGTTTCTCTTATTTCACTCTCGCTATATATTTCCATCTTTCTTATAACCGTTTATCATTTCAGTGTTTTCAATATTCTCTCTCTCTCTCTCTCTCTCTCTCTCTCTCTCTCTCTCTCTCTCTCTCTCTCTCTCTCTCTCTCTCTCTCTCTCTCTCTCTCTCTCTCTCTCTCTCTCTCTCTGTTTTATAGCAGTACTTAGTGAGATGATGCCATCTAATGGTCAGAAGAGGATAGTGTTTCTATTCTATTTCTATAAGGAGTGAAACAGGTGTGTGTGTGTGTGTGCGTATACATGTGTGTGTGAGTGTGTATATACATGTGTGTGTGTGTGAGTGTGAGTGTGTATATACATGTGTGTGTGTGTGTGTGTGTGTGTGCGTGTGTTCACCTCGGTCATTCCCACTAGCATACTGCAGTGGTTTGTTGCGGTCGATGCTGTTGAAGCTCTGACTCCTGCGATTCAAACTGGCTGAAGGCGGAGCTTTATTGTTACCCACCACCGGGGATCGGGATGGACCTGGCAACCTGACACACACACACACACACACACACACACACACACACACACACACACACACACACACACACACACATTATTAAGACACATGATCTTTGCTCGTGACATTTTTAAAGATAGCTCTATATTATATAAACACACTATATGCGATATACATAAAGACTTTAACCCATTTCCTGCAGCAGATTAAACACCACCGAGGTCACTTCCTGTAAAAAAAAAAAACCTGTTTGTGATGAATGAAGAGAGGATGTGTTACCTTGTGTTTTTCTTCTGCACAGGTCCTACTCCACTCTGAGCAGGTGGAGTGGCGTATCTCACTGTCACACTGAGGAGAGGGTGAGACAGACAGACAGTGAGACAGGAAGAGAGAGAGAGACAGAGAGAGAGAGAGAGAGAGAGAGAGAGAGAGAGAGAGAGAGAGAGACTCCTGTTTGCTATTCTCACTCTAAAGTAACAAAACATTGTTTAGCATCCTCTCATTGTGTAGACGGTGCATCACACACCTCTTTAGGTCTCACACAGGAAGTGTACAACCGCCCTACTTTTGCATGTGTGTGTTTGCAGAAAGAGAGAGAGAGAGAGAGAGAGAGAGAGAGAGAGAGAGAGAGAGAGAGAGAGAGAGAGAGAGGTTTAACCTTGCCTTTATTTTAACGTTCAATGCAAGATTTTCTATTTTACAATAAATAGTGGAGGAAATAAAAATGCTAATAAATATAAATAAAAAAAAACAGAATAAATAAATTGAAAAATAAAATCAACCACAAATAAATTCAGTAAATAATACAAGCACAAATACTTAACACACACCGAAGTTAAACACCGACTAGTCGTTATTAAACTAACGTAAGACGTGATTAATACACCAAACCTCTGCATTATTATTAAGTCTGTACTATATACAGTAAACCTTAGCCTTCCTTTCACTAAAGCCTTCAGCATCCCCTCCGAGTCTGTGCAAATGAGCTGTAGGCCTAAGCAATCTTAGATATTTTAAAAACAAGTGTTCCAAATCCTCATCTTTTGTAGAAAACCTACTCTCTTATTGCTATACTCAGGTGTGCCACATGTCTGTCTGTAGCTATCTACTTGTGAATAAATCAGCTGTACGCTTCTCTATGCGAGGCTTATACCGGACTCTCCACCTGTCTCTCACAAGGAAGTCTGGTCCCAGCAGGTCTGGCCACTTTGACACTCTTTGCTGTCTCAGCGATTGCAAGAGTGTTATTTTCACTGTGATAAAGTACAGTGCTTTCTTTAGTTCTGACTCCAGATCTCCCAGTTTAGGGGTATTAAGGATAAAACAGAGCCACTGGCGTCTTCTTCTTGCTCCTCGCTGACAGCTGGAGTGATCTTAATTTTGGGAAAGTCCTGTTTGTCCCTTCGAGGTCCTCTTACAATAAAGTTTCTATAGCTGCTCGGTAGCACAGAGAAGATTTTATCCTTCATCTTGGAAATGAGACGTGTTGATCGCAAGCCTGTCACCATTTTAAGGGCCTAGTCAGGTCTCTAACCATTTCCATCCAGCAGGTGTCCCAGCTTCGTAACTCCATGTCTTAGAAGGCAAGCTCTCACAGTTGCTGAAGACAACAGTCTGGTCTGAATAACCGGATTTAAGAGTAGGGGTTCTTCAATAACCCAATTCCCTTCTTCATCTACAGTTCTTTCCACTTTTAAGATGTTCCTCCAAGCCTGCAGCACTGATTTATAAAAGGGTGTAATTTCGACCAGACTCGCCTTTTAGTAGAAACATGTGTTGGTCAAGTCCCAGGTTGCCCGTTGTTGCAGAATTAGACAGGGAGTTTTGGTCCAAGCCAGATCTTTGTGGTAAAGGAGTCTCTGAGCCTTGACCTCCTTCTTCAATTGGCAGATACAGCATCGAGGCCCAGGTCCAGTGCTGTCCACTCCAAAAAGACCTTAGTCTCCTCAGCAGAAAGAGTCTGCTCTGTCCTTTCTTACAGATTGCCTCAGTATTGTCTGTCCAGTCCAGTCCAGTTTGCTGTTCAGATGAACACTCAGGTATTTGTAACAGTCCACTCTCACATTCCCTGAATGATCACTGAGTGTAATAAAGTTTGTTTGTGCCTACAGAAATCCACCACCAGTTTTTTGGTTTTCTCCGCATTTAGTCCGCACCAGTCCACAAAGTTCTGGATCAGTCCTCTGTACTCCCTGTCATCATCATCTGTGATCAGACCGACGATGGCAGAGTCATCAGAGAACTTCTGTAGGTGACAGGTTGCTGAGCGGAACATGAAGTCTTCAGTGTAGATGGTGTTGCAGACAACCATGTCAGTCTCACAGTCACGAGTCCTCGCATACTGTGATCGGTCTGTGAGGTAGTCCAATATCCAGGCAGACAGATGATGGTCCACTCCCATGTACACCATCTTATCCCTCAGGAGCACAGGTTGGATGGTATTAAAAGCACTAGAGCATGGGCAATAATACATGACTCTCACTGAGCCCCCAGCCTTTTCCAGCGGCAAAACAGACTGATTTAGCAGGAAGATGACAGCGTCTTCCACTCCAATTGGGGGGGGGGGGGGGTGTTGTCACCCAATTATGGTCACCCTCAGCCTGAGAACTGGGCTCCTTATGACCAGTGATGGTTTGGAGCCGCTTCCACACACCACTGATGTTGTTCTGCTGCGGCTGATCCTCCATCTTCCTCCTGTAGCATGCTTTTCCTTCCCTGATCTTCTTTCTCAATTCTCTTTCTAAGTTTTCAGCTCTTACTTGTTTCCTGATTTAAAAACCCTCTTCTTCTCTTTAAGGCGAATCTTTACATTAGGGATGTTCCTTGGTTTGTTCATGGGAAAACACCGTACAGTCCTGGTAGGTACAGTATTCTCCACACAGTAGTTGATAGTCAGTAATACAGTCTGTTTGATTGTCGATATCCTCCCCATGAGGATTACACATTCCTCCCACATAGTTGTTTCAAAACAGTCTTTCAGAGCATCACTGGTCTCATCAGACCATGTCCTCACTGTGTAGGAGGCAGCTGGTTGCCTGCGTACAAGGGGTTTGTACACAGGTTGGAGATAAACCAGGTTGTGATCCGATCTTCCTTTGTCTTTGCATAAAATAAATCCTGTTTTATTGTCTCTGGTGTGGCAGGAAACATGCTGGGTGAATGTGGGCAGAGTGGAGGATGGAGGGGCATGATTGAAATCTCCAGAGACAATGAGAAGGGCGTTTGGGCTCTGTGTTAACAGTCTGTTAACAACAGAATGCAGGACATCGCATGCCGATTCACCGTCGGCAGACGGAGGAATATACGCAGCTATCGCAATAACATACGAGAATTCCCTGGGCAGATAGTACGGCCTCATGCTAGGGGCTCACAGCTCAATGTCCTTAAAGCAGATCTGTTCTTAGTAGTGATGTGACCAGGTTTACACCAT
>NC_062536.1:20454612-20462112 GCF_022655615.1 Tachysurus fulvidraco
GTGTGTGTGTGTGTGTGTGTATGTATATTACATCTTGTTCAATGTGTTTCTATGACAAATAGATGAATCGACATAAGACATAAACTTGAGAGAGACATAGTTCATCTTGACTGTGAGAACAAAGCAACTGAAATCCCCGAAAACCCAAGTAGCTAAATTAGCATACAAGCTAATCCATCCGCTAATGCTAACCTAGCACCATCAGCTCCAATTGGGTTGTTGCGATTAGCTCTGAGATGAAGAGGAAAATAAAGGAAATTTAAAGATATTCTTGTAATTAAAGTTGCAATAAACACACTGATTAGCATTCACGCTAACACCAACACACACACACACACACACACACACACACACACACCATAAAATCTGCCTTCAACCAAAAACATCTGTTCAGACTGAAGCTATTCGTAATAAAGTTTGACAAAACTTAATTTGTTGCTTAAAATTTAAAAATACCATAAAGAAATATCTCATTTTTTGCATGAAACGTAAATTTCTCGAGTCATGATGATAAAGTCTGATCTGAGTCACAAAACTGAGAGTGAGTTAAAACATTTGGCTTCCAGAGTCGAGTCACGGTCACAACTTTCAACATATTGGTGATATTTAATGTCTGAGTCGATTCATGAGTCCAATCAAGAGTCAAATTGAGTCAAACCTCAAGTCACTCAATCACGACTTGGACTCGCGACACGAGTCCAAACTCAGATGCTCTAAACTGGGAGTAAAATATAGAGTCAGAAAAAAGTTATATGTCTGAATCAAATCACAAGTCAAAGATCTGAATCCTAAGTAAATTCATGTATCGGAAACATTGAACTCTGAGTCGACTCATGAGTCATAAGCTTTAGAGTCATATTGTGAGTCCTGAGGCTTTATATTGTGAGCACGTTGAGAGACTGAATCTGCAGGAATCCACTGTATGACATCACCACACATCAAAATGTGACTTTTTAACCCAAACTGTGAGGTAATTATAATTAATTATTAGAGACAGAGAAACACATCACCACAACTACACACTGCACACCACACACTACACACTACACACTGCACACTGCACACCACAACTACACACTGCACACTACACACTGCACACTGCACACTACACACTGCACACTACACACTGCACACTACACACTGCACACTACATACTGCACACTACACACTGCACACTGCACACTGCACACTACACACTACACACTGCACACTACACACTACACACTGCACACTGCACACTATACACTGCACACTACACACTACACACTACATACTACACACTACATACTACACACTATACACTACACACTACACACTACACACTACACACTGCACACTACACACTGCACACTGCACACTACACACTGCACACTGCACACTACACACTACACACTGCACACTGCACACTGCACACTACACACTACACACTGCACACTACACACTACACACTGCACACTGCACACTATACACTGCACACTACACACTACACACTACATACTACACACTACATACTACACACTATACACTACACACTGCACACTACACACTACACACTGTAGACTGAACACAAACACTACAAAATATATGAACATTACAGCTGCAAAGCAAGTAATTCATGATGCGTCACTCTTTTCCTCCAGCTTACACTTGCCTTTTCAGGCTGAAGCTCTGAGAACTAGTGAGTACACACACACACACACACACACACACACACACACACACACACACACACACACACACACACACTGTCCTAACGAGCAATTTCTTGCCTGGTGGATGCATCGCAGTAGCTGTGTCATAAAAAATACTATCCAATGCATTAACACACACACGACTCATTACCAGCTATAGCACAGACACACACACACACACACACACACACACACACACACACCATCCAGATCCTCAGTGTATGTCCCTAAATCCCACCAGCAGTTAGCATCATTGTTTCCGTCTTCACTGTTTACTGTAGCTAAATGTTTGCGCGTGTGTGTGTGTGTGTGTGTGTGTACCTGTCACAAGTGTGTGAGCTCTCAGTATCCATCGTCTACCTCCTGTCGATAAACCAGCTGTGTGTGTGTGTGAGAGAGAGAGAGACAGAGAGAGAGTTGCAGACTCTGCAGGTACTGACTGTAGTTAAAACACACCACCAGCAGGGGGCAACACATCACTTTTTCTATAGGACAGACTCTCTCTCTGTGTGTGTGTGTGTGTGTGTGTGTGTGTGTGTGTGTGTGTGTGTGTGTGTGTGTGTGTGTGTGTGTGTGAGTGTGTGTGTGTGTGTGTGTGTGTGTGAGTGTGTGTGTGTGTGTGTGTGTGTGTGTGTGTGTGTGTGTGTGTGTGTGTGTGTGTGTGTGTGTGTGTGTGTGTGTGTGTGTCAGTCAGCAGGTTCTATAAATTGTTTTTTTTTTTCTCACCAAACACAAACATGCTTAAATAACCATAGTGAGCTGGAGGTCATAAGATTTCTGTTTTCTGTCCATGTTTATGTTCTCTGTCACTGTGAGTGTCTGTAGAGCTGGTTATCATCACAGCAACACAAAGTCTTCTCACACACATGCACTACAAACACACAACAACACTACACAACACCAATACACAACAACTACAAACACACAACACAACTACACAACACCACTACAAACACACAACAACACTACACAACACCAATACACAACACAACACAACACCACTACAAACACACAACAACACAACACCAATACACAACACTACACAACACCAATACACAACAACTACAAACACACAACAACACTACACAACACCACTACAAACACACAACAACACTACACAACACCAATACACAACAACTACCAACACAACTACACAACATCACTACAAACACACAACAACACTACACAACACAACACCAATACACATCACAACAACACTACACAACACAACACCAATACACAACACAACACAAATAAACAACACAACACCAATACACAACACAACACAAATACACAACACAACACAACACCAATACACAACAACACTACACAACACCAATACACAACAACACAACTACAAACACACAACAGCACTACACAACACTACACTACACCACTACAAAACAACACAACACTACACAACACAACAAAAGAACTACACCGCATCACAACACAACACCACTACACTACAAAGCACCACAACAGAACTACACCACAACACAGCACCACAACACCAGTACACTACACAACAGAACTACACCACTACAAATCAACACAAAAACACTACACAACACCACTACACAAAACCACAAAATAACTACACCGCACCACAACACCACTACACAGCACCACAACAGAACTACACCACAACACAGCACCACTACACTACACCACCACAAAACTCTGTCACCACAACTACACTACACCACAACTACACTACACATGTGTGTTCACAGGAAAGGTCAGAAAACTGTGTTCACGTCTCTTTATCCCCAGCAGCAGTGCAGTAACAGAGACCAACACTGAACACAGTGTCAGGAGCCTAAACACTGCGTCTGACTGGATGAGTGACTCATTCTATTAATAATAAAACCTAACGGAGCAGAAGCTGGGATTAGACACGAGTCTGACTCTGAGTCGAGGGAGAGACGTTCTCTCAGACTGTCGTGTTCCTGTCTATCAGACGTCACTCCGGAACAACAGACACAAGAAGGCATTGTGAGCTCTGACAGGAAGTGAAGGCTGGGGACTTCCTGTGGGAACAGCAAGATTTGTCTGGTTCCTTACACACACACACACACACACACACACACACACACACACACACACTGTACCTGACATTATCAGAGCTGATAGAGCATAAACCAATAAAGAGCGATGAGCAGCGTGTCCCTCGCTGGAATACACACCTAGAACATCTAGATCTAGGACATTATTTTAGGGTTCAGTAAAGAGGATATATTTTGGGGCTCAGAGACAAACTGCTGTGTGATAACACAACAAAAGATAAGAAAGATTCTCTTTACATCTCCAACTTGTTAGGAACCTGGAGTCAGAGCACAGGGGTGGAGCTCAGGCACGGCTCTCAGGGTCAGGGCGCAGGGGTGGAGCTCAGTTGTGGAGCTTAGGTGCAGATCTCAGGGTCAGGGCTCGGCCCTGAGATCAGGGCTGGAGCTGAGGGGCGGAGCTCAGGGTCAGGGCTCAGGGGTGGAGCTCAGGGCCGAGCCCTGACCCTGAGCTCCTCGCCTAAGCTCCACCCCTGAGCCCTGACCCTGGGCTCCTTGCCTAAGCTCCACCCCTGAGCCCTGACCCTGAGCTCCTCGCCTAAGCTCCACCCCTGAGCCCTGACCCTGAGCTCCTCACCTAAGCTCCACGCCTGAGCCCTGACCCTGAGCTCCTTGCCTAAGCTCCACCCCTGAGCCCTGACCTTGAGCGCCTTGTTTTGATGATTTCAAATGTCAACATTGGCTTTCAAACAACGTATACCCCACCTTTAAGCAGCTTGCTGGTGCTGGATTAAATCACATGGTACAGTGATGTAACACATGGTACCGTATCATGCTACATGTCATACTGTACATATCATAGAGCTATGTGTAGAAACCAATTGTGTTGAATTATAGCGTATTATATCCTATCATTTAGTACAGTATCACATGCCATAGTGCTATAGTGCTATAGTGCAGTACTGTATATACACTCTAACTTGTACTGTACTGTGTGGTTCTTGCTGCTGTTGTGTAGTGTTCACTCAGAGTAAACGGTTTCTACCTAATGCTACAGAAATACAAACACCACATGAAGAAATGTGTTTATTGTTGTATTTAAATGCCATTTCTTTACGTTACGTTTGTAACATTCATATAACATTGAGAGACTTCCTAGTTAACAGGTTAGATGTTGTACATTACTGCAGCCTGGGACTCTGTACTGTACCTAACTGATACTGGACCTACACCTCATCTACACCTGAACACTGGACCTACACCTCATCTACACCTGAACACTGGACCTACACCTCATCTACACCTGAACACTGGACCTACACCTCATCTACACCTGTACACTGGACCTACACCTCATCCACACCTGAACACTGGACCTACACCTCATCTACACCTGAACACTGGACCTACACCTCATCTACACCTGAACACTGGACTGATTTACAATCACACTCTCCAGCACTTTCTATGATAAAGGTTCTTCTAGGGCTAGGCGATAAAACGATAACGATATGTATCGCGATAGACACGTGATCGATATCGATAAAAAATGTGTTCGATAAAAGGTTTGATTTTTTTTGTTCTTCGTCTGAAGAAAACGGAGGTCGCGAAGCAATTTGGTTGCATTAACAAAGGCACTCGCTATCTGGTAACCTAGCAATGTAGGGAGTGACACGCTAACAGCCAATTGTGTAACAGTATCACGTTCGGTTGCGCCATATCGTCGTCTCGTGCCGGTCTGCTGGATTCCTCGTCAGTAACCGGTGACTGATGAGCAGGAAATGAGCCGCAGCGAGCGAGGATATTGTAGATAAAAGAGGAAAAATCAGCGACTTTTTCATCTTTCTGCAGGTTTTATATTACACACAACGTTACTGTATCAGGATTGTGTTTTATATTACAGACGTATCTCAGGTTTATTTCTCTTTACTAAACACTGCACATATTTTACACACCAGAAGGTGAACAGCTAGTGAACGTCCTCACACTAAACCTGCACTAAATTCTCAGCTTTCTCTGTTTATATTTAACACTTTGCACTATTTTATTACACTTTATTAAGCGTTTATTACATTTCCTGTCATTTCTCACCTTAAATGTTAAGAGATAATAGTTAAGTGTTCATTGTGACTTTAGACTCATGTTTACATTATAATTATTGGAGGTTTCCTGGTTGGTGACGTTTCTGTCTTAATAACTGAGGGGATTCTGATCAGAGGAAGGTCAAGTTTACAATAAAAAGGTTTAAATCGAATATATTTTTCTCCTGGTCCTTATTTTAAATGGGTCATAAAAAATATCGATAACTATCGATATCGACCGATATGACACACTGATATCGTGATACAGTTTTCAGCCGTATCGCCCAGCTCTGGGTTCTTCATAGTTTTTTCTCCTCTGCTCTGCGAACACTCGATTGTTCATAAGGGATCGAAATCAATATCTCTGTAAAAAGACTTCACGATGGTGTTCATTAACGTGTCAGTATGGAGTCCGTTCTCTCGGCTTACTCCGGTCTTACAGCCTCTTTACGCTTGTAAAAGTAAGAGAACCAATAAAAGAAAAACTATTAGAGCTCAAAATATTGAGTGAGATTGTAGTGAAGTTCCAGCCCTTTGTGTCACATGATGTTGTGTGCACTTCTGTTTGATAACTCATTCAGTATAAAAGACTTCTTGGTGATGCGCTCGGCATATCATTTCCATCTGGAGGTTAAAGAATCGTGTGTGTGTGTGTGTGTGTGTGTGTGTGTGTGTGTGTGTGTGTGTGTGTGTGTGTAAAATGGCGTGTTGTTATGTGTGTACTGCACATTCAATAAACATCTAATGTCGCTGTAACACAGAATATGATTTATTTTACGAGCCGAATTAATCACAGGCTGCAGTCACCAATAAAGTTAATTGAGTTTGTTTGAAGGTTGAATGTGCATCACAGTCCTGGGCTGTTAGTCTAGCATTTACAACACACACACACACACACACACACACACACACACACACACACACACACACACACACACACACACACACACACAGCCTGATGCTTTACAGCTGCATCACAGATTAATTAAAGCGTCCTGCCTGCAAATCCCTCAGGAAGCAAAAACCTGTAAAAATCAATGGAGGATGATGAAGTGTGTTAAATCCCAGAGCAACACTGAGTCTGCGTTCTTCAACACACACAAACACTGCAAACCTCTCCATCAAACACTCACATGGAAAACAACATACTAGCAAGGATGAGGACTTTTCACCATAAATATCACTGAAAGACCAGCAAAGGTTGTTGTCAAACGCCCAGAAACACCATCAAACACCAACATGCACCATCACACACCAACATTCACCATCAAACACCAACATTCACCATCACACACCAACATTCACCATCAAACACCAACATTCACCATCACACACCAACATTCACCATCAAACACCAACATTCTCCATCACACACCAACATTCTCCATCACACACCAACATTCACCATCAAACACCAACATTCACCATCACACACCAACATTCACCATCAAACACCGACATTCACCACCAAACACCGACATTCACCATCAAACACCGACATTCACCATCAAACACCAACATTCACCATCACACACCGACATTCACCATCAAACACCGACATTCACCATCAAACACCGACATTCACCATCACACACCAACATTCACCATCACACACCAACATTCTCCATCACACACCAACATTCTCCATCACACACCAACATTCACCATCAAACACCAACATTCACCATCACACACCAACATTCACCATCACACACCAACATT
>NC_062536.1:20467112-20472112 GCF_022655615.1 Tachysurus fulvidraco
GGAAGACGAGCCGCGGCTTTCGGTTCCGTGAGCCGAGACCTTTCCGTGCCTCTGAGTGGCACATTACTCCAGGGCCTTCGTGCTGCTCTGTAATTAGCATGCTGCTAACCAAACCTGTAGGAAGAACTTCTGCCAAGAATCACCCAACCCCAAAAAAGTACACAGCTAACCGGCAATTTGTGTCACACAGTTTTAAAACAGAGCGAAAGTGAAAAAGCGATACTCCAGAAAATCCGACAAAATGTCACAAACAGAAAAAATGTCAATAAACAAACAGATATCAGTTAGCAATCTGTTGTCTGTAATTAGTCACCGTTTGTGCTGGAATACAGTTAAGCTATTGTTTGGTGCGCACACACACACACACACACACACACACACACACACACACACACACACACACACACACACACACACACACACACACACTCAGGATCTGAACTCAGTGACATTTAATAAGACTGAAATATAAAGCCCTCGGTAGTGATGCATCATTACTTCACTTCTGTCTTGGCTTTTGTCCATCATCATCATCATCATCATCATTATTATTATTATTATTATTATTATTATTATTATTATTATTATTATTATTATTATTATTATTATTTTGGGAAAAAAGGGACACAGTGTAGAAATTTGAGACGGATCCCAATTCCACTTATTTATTCAAGTGTTCTTACGAGAATAATGAGCCACTTTATGGTTTCGTCCCAAACAGTAAGGATAAAAAAAGGAATCCTTATAAAGAGACTTTTTTTGTTGATTCTTTTCTGATTCTTTTGAGGTGTCGACTCACATTATTTAATTCAGAGCTGAATCGATTATTATTTCTTGTAGTGTATATAATTATCAATATATATTTTAAACACTTGTATCTTGTCTTACATTCACCCAAACACTGAAACACAACACAACACACACACACACACACACACACACACACACACACACACACACACACACACACACACACACACACACACTTCACATATTCAATATCAAAGGTATCTTATTCCTTTGATGTGTCAACTCACGATTTGAATCAGAACTGAGTCACTAGTTAAAATATTTCTTTTAAAAGTCTTTAAGACCTCAATACCGCCGGCACACACTAGAGGGAGTGCTCACACACCACACACACCTCTATTACACACACACACACACACACACACACACACACACACACACACACACGCTATAGTGTAACATTTAGTGCATTATTTATTATGGCACTAGTGTGTGATTTGAAACTTACACACACACACACACACACACACACACACACACACACACACACACACACACACACACACACACACACACATGTTTGTTCCCCAGTTTTTACTGTAAGTGTATGTAAGTATGTAAGTGTCCTCTATTTCCCACTTACTCCAAGTTCCCTAGTTTGTAGTGACCCCTTGTCCCCTTAGATTACAGTATTCCTTTACATCCTGTAGTGTACTTAGTTCGAAGTGTCGACTACTCCCCTTGCTTGTCTTATCTGTTCCTGTTTCACTTTTCCTTGTTTCACTTTCGTCTAGTGTTTTCTCTTTTCCTCGTTTATTACGTTCCCCAATGTCCCCACAGTCTCCGTGTCCCCTAATTATCACAGTTCCTCATTATTGACAATGTACAATAGTGTTATTTACTATTTAGTATGAAGTGGTTTGTGTTCTTTACTGATGTCAATTTGTGTGTTCTCCCTCACACACACACACACACACACACACACACACACACACACACACACACACACACACACACACACACAAAAGTCTCATACATATCACATTTAACCCTAGGCCGAAAAAGACTGTCATTACTGGGTGGGATTTCACTCTGTGTGTGTTTGTGTGTGTGTGTGTGTGTGTGTGTGTGTGTGTGTGTGTGTGTGTGTGTGTGTGTGTCCATGTTAATTATAAACAGAACTCTTTATATAAATAATAAAGGTTATCCCTACATGATCAGTGACTGAGTGAAGTTTAGTTCCTGTGAGTCAATGTAAAGAATGTGTGTGTGATTGAGGAGGTTTCCTGTAAAAGTCTTTCCTCTCCACCATATGATCGTGTGTGTGTGTGTGTGTGTGTGTGTGTGTGTGTGTGTGTGTGTGTGTGTGTGTGTGTGTGTGTGTGTGTTAGTCATGTCTGCTTTAGTGTGACTCACTAAACTAAAATGAGAAATTGATCTTTTTTCTTTTCTCTTTATTTCCTTTTCACTCCTCAGTGCTGAGTCACAGAGCCTCTGATTCGCTCTCCTGCTTCACCACTTCCCGCTTATGTGACCAGGTGAGGTCAGAGAGGTCAAAGGTCACATGGTCAGACATTGTTCAGGATTTCCTCTCTCTCTCTCTCTCTCTCTCTCTCTCTCTCTCTCTCTCTCTCTCTCCATCTTACTCTCTCCCTGTCTCACTCTCTCTCTGTCTCACTCTCACTCTCTCTCTGTCTCACTCTCTCTCCATCTCACTCTCTCACTCTCTCCCTGTCTCTCTGTCCCTGTCTCACTATCTCTCTCTGTCTCGCTCTCTCTCTGTCTCACTCTCTATGTCTCACTCTCTCTCCCTGTCTCACTCTCTATGTCTCACTCTCTCTCCCTGTCTCACTCTCCCTGTCTCACTCTCTATGTCTCACTCTCTCTCCCTGTGTCACTCTGTCTGTTTCCCACTTTCTCCCTTTGTGTCTCTCTCACTCTATTTTCCTGTATAGTAAGATGACCTCCTCCCAGCTCCAGGTCCTACCACCAGTTATTTACATTTACATTCACACATTTAATCCAAAGTATACAGCTTAGTTTTAACCAAGACATAGGAAATGAGGACCAGCCCAAAACCAGCCCAGTGACCAATCAGAACCAGCCCAAAATCAGCCCAGTGACCAATCAGAACCAGCCCATAACCAGCCCAGTGACCAATCAGAACCAGCCCATAACCAGCCCAGTGACCAATCAGGACCAGCCCAAAATCAGCCCAGTGACCAATCAGAACCACCCCAAAACCAGCCCAGTGACCAATCAGAACCAGCCCATAACCAGCCCAGTGACCAATCAGAACCAGCCCAAAACCAGCCCAGTGACCAATCAGAACCATGGGAAACATTTTCAGTTCTGATTGGTTGGTTGTTCATTGGACTGGTTTTTGGAATGAGACTTTTCCCAAATTGTTCCCTAATGTTTGGATCTGTAGTCAGATAATTCCGTTAAATCTGAGGCCTTTTGGATCTTTCTCTTTTGTCATTAGGCTGGATTTGGTGGCCACTGGGCTGGGATGGTTCTGACTGGTCATTGGGTTGGCTGTGTGTCTGATCTCATGGGCTCATGGTTTGTAGGATGGTTCTGATTCTGGCTTGGTTTCACGAAGGTCCTGGAAGGTCATTGTGCTATTTCGAGGATGTTCCTGACTGGCCAGTGGCTGCTGTTTGAAAGTCTCTGACTGGCCATTAGAACATTTTTGAGCCAGTAAATGTTCTGGTTCTGTAAATGGCAGTTTGGTTGGTTTTGTCCTCAAGACCTGGCAACGTTTACCATGAAGAAGAGACAGGGAGTGTGTGAGTGTCTGGAAAAGCTGATGAGAGAATCAGGTGTTGAGTCTGTCTGGTGACATAATCAGATATTTAATCTCTCTCTCTCTCTCTCTCTCTCTCTCTCTCTCTCTCTCTCTCTGTGTCTCTCTTTCTCTCTCTCTCTCTCTCTCTCTCTCTCTCTCTCTCTCTCTCTCTGTCTCTCTCTCTGTCTCTCTCTCATTCTCTCTCTCATTCTCTCTCTCTCTCTCCTCTTCCCCTCTCTCCCTTCTCTCTCCTCTTCTCTCTCTCTCATCTCTCTCTTCTTTTTCTCTTCTCTCTTTCTCTCTTCCTTCTCTCTTTCCTCTCGTATCTCTCGTCTCTCTCTCTCAGCGCTCGTCTCTCGCTATCATCTCTCTGCTCTCCCTCCTGCTATCTCTCTCTCTCTCTCTCCTCAAAAATCCTCTGCTCTCTCTTTCATGTCGACTCTTCTCCGTCTCTCTCTCTCTCTCTCTCTTCTCTCTGATAGGATGCAAGCATGAGCAGTCACTGAAATCGATTTTCCAGATCACTCCTCCTCTTTCCTCTCTCTGTCTCTTTCATTCTCCATTCAGTTTTAGAGGATCGGACACTGAGACTGTTTTATTTAGCATCGCCATCAGGTCAGGACTAACAGCTTTCAACAGAGAGGGGGGTGGGTGGGTGGGTGTCAAGTCACCTTTATGAGAGAGGATGAGAGAGAATGAGAGAGAGAGAGAGAGAGAGAGAGAGAGAGAGAGAGAGAGAGATCACTAATGACAGATATAAATGGCTCCTCTGCTCATTTATATTTAAGTAGAAACCTTCAGCTGAGTCCAAAATTCTGTAGTAAATAAATCAGTCATTAAGCTCTAATGTAGTAGATTACAGTTATGAGTACAACACAGAGTACAACACAGAGTACAACACAGAGTACAGCACAGAGTACAACACAGAGTACAACACAGAGTACAACACAGAGTACAACACTGAGTACAGCACAGAGTACACCACAGAGTACAACACAGAGTACAACACAGAGTACAACACATAGTACAGCACAGAGTACAACACAGAGTACAACACAGAGTACAACACAGAGTACAACACAGAGTACAGCACAGAGTACAACACTGAGTACAGCACAGAGTACAACACAGAGTACAACACAGAGTACAACACAGAGTACAACACAGAGTACAGCACAGAGTACAACACAGAGTACAACACAGAGTACAACACCGAGTACAACACAGAGTACAACACAGAGTACAACACTGAGTACAGCACAGAGTACAACACAGAGTACAACACCGAGTACAACACCGAGTACAACACAGAGTACAACACTGAGTACAGCACAGAGTACAACACAGAGTACAACACAGAGTACAACACTGAGTACAGCACAGAGTACAACACTGACTACAGCACAGAGTACAACACTGAGTACAGCACAGAGTACAACACAGAGTACAACACAGAGTA
>NC_062536.1:20477112-20487112 GCF_022655615.1 Tachysurus fulvidraco
TGTTGCATAACATTACACAAACTGGCTCTCAACAAAGCGGCAATATCCTTAACTGCAGCTGGGAGTTTGTCTGCACAATCCGGCTGTGTTTCAGTCTCTGTGTATGTGTGTGTGTGTGTGTGTGTGTGTGTGTGTGTGTGTGTGTGTGTGTGTGTGTGTGTGTGTGTGTATGGCCTTGGCCAGTAAGATGAAAACCTCTCCCTTATCAGCAGTGTGAAGTGAGGGATCTAAGAGTCTCATTCATCTTCCCCACACAAGCACACACACACACACACACACACACACACACACACACACACACACACACACACACACACACACAATTTAATTATTAGCTAAATGTAGCTAACACATTCTTGAATGCAGTTTTTTGCATTCTGTTTAAGAACCTTTGAGGACATTGGTAACGTTTCACATTTGAAACATAAATTGTCCGTAGTGTGTGAGTGTGTGAGTGAATGAGAGTGTGTGTGTGCCCTGTGATGGGTTGGCACTCCGTCCAGGGTGTATCCTGCCTCGATGCCCGATGACCCCTGAGGCACAGGCTCCCTGTGACCCGAGAAGTTCGGATAAGCGGTAGAAGATGAACGAATGAATGAATTAAAATCTATACAGTCTGATATTATTTAGATGTGTTTGTTAGCTAAAGTATGGTTAAAAGATTCCACTGGAATAATGAACTCGTCTCAGACCCTTTTTTCACCGTCTGCTTCTGTGTGAATAAAAATGTGTGTGTGTCCGTGTGTGTGTCCGTGTGTCTGTGTGTGTGTGTGTGTGTGTCTATTTTTAAGCTTATAAAGCCTTGGTGTGTGTGTGTATTTGCTTCCTTTGTGGTTACGATGCTCTTCTTCAGACAGGAAAGAGGATGTTTGCAGTAAAAGCAGCGGCAGACTGCGACCCTGAACTCACACACACACACACACACACACACATGCGCGGCATCCAGCTAAGCCATCCAAAACCTTCACCTGACACATTAATGTCCTCCAGCTGCACAAATACACTCACACACACACACACACACACACACACACACACACACACACACACACACACACACACACACACACACACACACACACAGACTCTAGTCACATCAGGTGGATTTTATATCCATCCCCACTTTCACTTCACCCAGTTATAAACACACAGTCAGTGGACAGTAATTACATTTAAACACCATGACCCAACACTTCCTACTACACGGAGGTCGCTATGAGGTCACACCGAGCCGGGTGCTCTCACTCAGGTCCTGTAGAATGTGTTTATTCAGTGATTACCATAGTTTATTTTCTGGAAGGAGAATAAGAAATGTGAACTCCGGCTGTAACTGTAGCCACTTCAAACGAAGGCCCACACACTGACTCACGGTGTGTTTAGAAAGATTCGCACGAGTCGGTGTCCTCTTCCCAAAAACACACACCAGATGGACACGGAAGAGTGTGTGAGACACACACCACGCCATAGATGGATAAAACACCATGCTGGAAAGAATTTTACATATGTCCTGATCAGATTTAAGTTTAAAGTTAAAATAACTGTTATGAATTAGAATTAAAATTGAATTTATATTTGCTAGTATTTAATCTTACACAAACAATTCATTTTTGAATTTTAACCTTAAAACTTAAATGTTAAGGTTTAAATTTTGGTTTTAAAATTAATTTTAGGTTTAGGTTCAATGTTGATAATATATGGATTATGTAGGTTTATGTTTTGTTGTAGGTTTATGTTTAAGATCAGAGTTTAAATGGTTAGAATTTAGAGCTAAAGTTAGAATTGACAGTTATAATGTTCAGGTTTAATTGCGAATGCAAATCGAAGGTTAATGGCTGAAGTTAAGGTTTATACGGTTTAGCATTTAGCACTGAGGTTGTAAGCTTAAGATTAATAAAATAATAAAGACTACAATAAGATTAAGGTTTAGAATAAAAACGAAAGCTTAATGGTTCATAGTCAAATTCCATGTAGGTTAAGATTATAGTGTGAGATTTTGCTTTACATTCAGGCTTAGGGTTTAGCATCATAATCAAGGATAAAGTGAGGGTTTAAACGTAGAGTTCGGGTTTAGGATTAGAATTTAATTTGAGGTGTCAATTTGGGATTTAGGATAACGTTTAAGTTCAAACTCGAAGTTTAGGATTAACAATACAGAGATCCTTCGTTAATGGGGACCGGAACCCCTCGCGATAGGTGAAAATCCGCGAAGTACTGTAGGATTGGCCCTAAGTTTGACCTTTTCACTGATGGTCATCATCTTCCTCTTCCTCTTGGGCTCACTAGAGGAATCTTTCGAAGGGGCACGGCGCTTAGGAGGCATCGTAAGGACTTAAAGGTAATTTCGAACACAATACGCAAGACACGGTTGACAGCGTGAACGAGAGTGGCGAGATACAACAAGGGAAGAAACTGGGAGAGGATGCGATGATGCGCAGCCAATCAGCTCAGATCTCACACCGGGAACCAATCATGTGCCTCGTCTGAGTGGCCGTGGGTATGTACAAAGCCTCTGAGAGAGTTTCTCTCTTTGTCTGACATCCTGGGAAACCGTTTTTATTTTTATTTTACGATGAATATTTTTGAAAAATCAGCGATGTGCCGAGGCCAGGGAACTTGAACTGCGAAACTTGAACCGCGAAGTGGCGACGGATTACTGTGTTATTCAGTTAATGTTTAAAGCTTAGTTATATACTCGGTTTAGTGAACAATGTTGACAATCTATGCTTTTAGCAAGGACAAAAAAAAAAATCATGGTTACCATGACAGCTGGCCCAGAAAGGCAGATTACGCAATCATGCTTATTGGTTCTTTAATAAAAGTTTTAAGGTTACGGATCAGTCATCTCAAAGGACATAAAAAGAACCACAGTCCATGTACAGTAGTTAATTTTATTCAAATATATAAAATAAAATAAGACGTAAACTAGAACTTTATTCCTACAGGTCATTGGGTTTAAAGAGAGAAAACCAAAAACATGCGTAGTCAGTAATTACTAGCAGTAGTTTCTGGGAAAACGTTCAATTCGATTCGGCTTAGAGTGACAACAAATGGAACCACGGACCGAGCCAGAACCGAGGTAAATGCCAGACACCGGACCCATAATTCCACATTTCATCAACTGTTGACGAATACACTCAAATATTTGAGCACATTTTCTAAATTACAGGCTTGTAGGGGAGTCGTGTCGGAGAAACCGCAAGCCCTTAAAACCTCTTATTCAGCGTGACCCGTTTCAACTTATCCCTATTGCAGAGACGAAGTTCGGGTCGATCCGACTCCCTGAACCCAGAAAGGTGACGTTAGCGGCTGCACTTTCCCTTTCATCTGCCCTCAGAATGGTCCCTGAGATCGCTGTTACATTTCTGTAGAGTCCAAAGACACCTCATGGGTCAGAACCAGCAGGCAGCACCTCGGCAGGGTGAAGCTCTGTGTGTGAGACTCTGTACCATGCTGTGGAAAGTGAAGTGGCTTCCAATGCAAACATTCCTTAGGGAGCTTTCTGGCAGAAAGTCAAGACCAAGCCCCCATTAGTGGGATCGTTTTTTTTTAAACAACGAGACAAGACCGGACAGTTTAACTACGAGTTCTGCAAGTTTCAGATCCTGTTGGTGAACGTCACCGTGGACGAGTTTCCGAAAAGTGGTGAAAGAACTAAATATCGTGTTAGAACAGAAGCCACTTGTATTTTACCACAGCGTTTATTTTCAGAGTTAAGTTTAAAGTTCTTTAATCGGACAATAACACGATCTAATCTGACACTTAGACTCGGATTAGATTACTTTACTCCTGCATTAATCCTAAACCCTGATTAAACTCTGACCTGTAACCCTAAACCAGTATTTTAACTCAAACCCTGGTATTAATATCTGACATTCTGTAAAGCCTAACCTGACCATTAAACTTAACTCTTAATACTAAGACTAAACCCTAAACCCTAAACATAAATCCTGAACCAAAACTGTAGAGTCTTGATCCTACACATCTTTAACACTGACCCTAAACTTTAAACCCTAAGCCCTTATTCTGAACCATAAAAAAACACTACACATAAACCTAAAACTTAATCCTGACATTTAAACCTAGTCTAAATCCATAAACTCTACACCACACACATAACCATGCCCTTACATTCTAAACTTTAACCCTAGTCCTAAATATAACTTTAACCTTGACATTAAACACTTAATCTCAACCTTCATCTTGTCTTCAACCCGAATCCTTATTATTAATACTAACTTTAAACCTAAACTCTACTGTTGGTCCTCAGTAACTTTAATCCTAAACCTTCACCATGAACCTTAAATCATAACGGTACACAGAATATAACTAACACACACACACACAAACACACACACACACACCAACATACACACACACACACACACACACACACACACACACACACACACACACACCCAAACACACCCAAACACACACACACACACACACACACACACACACACACCCAAACACACACACCCACACGCGCGCGCACACACACACACACACACACATGCACACACACACACATGCGCACACACACACACACACACATGCGTGCACACACACACACACACACACACACCTACACATATACACACACACACGCACAACAACACACCCACACACACACACAACCCACACCCACCACCCCACCAACACATACACACCCACACCCAACACACACCCAAACACACATGCGCACACACACACACACGCACACACACACACATGCGTGCACACACACACACACACACACCTACACACACACACACATACATATACACACACACACACACGCACAAACACACACACACACACACACACACACACACACACACATACATACACACACACAAACACACACATACACACACACACCCAAACACACACCTACACACACACACACACACACACACACACACACACACAGACACACCTACATACACACTTGATGTTCCTGAAGGTTGTATCTGCTCCCTTGTGTTACTGTCCCTACACACTAACTAACTCACTAACTAACTCAATAATAATGAATTAATTAAAACAGAACATTTATTATTGATCACTTCAGTGTGTTATTATATTATTATACTATATTATTATTATTATTATTATTATTATTATTATTATTATTATTATTATTATTATTATTATTATTATTATTATTATATATTATTCAATAAGAAATAAAAGAACAGACTCCTGATCAGTGATTTATTACTGCTGCTGATGATTCAGCTTCAAACAAACCAAGAGCTGTGACCACACACACACACACACACACACACACACACACACACACACACACACACACACACACACAATCCAGACAACATCCTCTCGTATTCTAACATAACCGCAGCAGCACACACAAACTTCCTGTGGTTTCTGTACAACAAGCAAAGATGATAAAAGACAGACTGCAAGAGAAAGAGGGATAAAGTGACAAAGTGACAGAAGACATGAGTAAAAGATAATAAGAAAAGATAGAGAACAAAAGTTAGAGAGCTAGAGAAAGAGTGACATAAAGATGAAGAAGAGTAAAGTCATGACAAAAAGAGAGAGAATGAAGAGAACGAGAGACATATAGCTGCAGGTGGTGATCTGAGGGTCCGAGCATTTAATTCAGATTTATAGATATGACAAAGTGAAAGCCAGTTGGTATAGTAAGGAAAAGAAAGTTGAATAAATAATAAAGAACAAAATATAAACTGATGGGAGTTAAAATACAGAGAGACTAAACTAGAGTAAAGAGAGCGATGAGCGAGCGCTAAATAAACTCTATTAGCTGAATAACAAACATCACACTGGGAGAAAACATTCACTGTGTTTCAGATGAACACGAGAGATTACAGTGTTTACTGCAAATCATGAGTTTTTATGTGTGTGTGTGTGTGTGTGTGTGTGTGTGTGTGTGTGTGTGTGTGTGTGTGTGTGTGTGTGTGTGTGTGTGTGTGTATGTGTGTGTGTGTGTGTATGTGTGTGTGTGTGTGTGTGTGTGTGTGTGTATGTGTGTGTGTGTGTGTGTGTGTATTTGTGTTTTGTGTGTGTGTGTGTGTGTGTTGTGTGTTGTTTGTGTGTTTTGTGTGTGTGTGTTTTGTGTGTATTTTGTTTGTGTTGTGTATGTGTGTTTGTTTTTTGTGTATGTTTGTGTGTATTTTTGTGTGTGTTTTGTTGTTTTGTGTTTGTGTTTTGTTTGTTTTTTTGTTTTTTGTGTTTTTTTTGTTTTGTTTATCTTTTGTTTTTTTGTCCTATTGTTGTGTTTTTTTTGTTGTTTTGTCTTTGTGTGTTATGTGTGTTGTGTGTGTGTGTGCTTGTTTGTGTGTTTTTCGCTTTGTGGTTTTGTGTGTTTGTGTTGTTGTGATTTTTTGTTTGTTTTAGTCTTTGTTTTTGTGTGTCTGTGTGGTCTTCTGTATTTGTGTTGTGTTGTTTGTTTATTCTGTGTTTTTGTGTTTGTAGTGTGTGTGTGTGTGTTTTGTGTTTTGTTGGTTGTCTTACATGGTGTGTGTCTGTTTGTTGTTTGTGTGTTTGTGTGTGTGTGTGTTTGGGGGGTGTGTGTATGTGTGTGGGTGTGTGGGGGGTGTTGGGGTAAAGGACAAGGACATGTATACTAATGAACAAAATACACACAATCTGAATGATGAAGATTTTTATATTAAAAGACATTTAAATAGTTTGATGTTATGTGTTAAGTCCAGAGAATCTCATCTCATCTGACCGAGAGTAACCTCTACACACACACACACACACACACACACACACACACACACACACACACACGGAGGAGAAACATCTGTGAGAGCCCAGCGTGACACGCATTAACAGTCAGAGCAGCTCTGAGACATGGAGAGAAGAAAGGACAGATGGAGGGAAGAGAAAAAGACGAGTGTAAAGAACGAGAGGAGGTCATTAATGTGTTTAATGTGTGTGCAGTGTCTCTTAGTCAGATATACACTGAGTCACTGTATATTCACCACACACACACACACACACACACACACACACACACACACACACACACACACACACACACACACACACACACACACACACACACACACACACACACACACACACACACACACACCACCACACACACACCCCCACACACACCACACACACACTACACACACACACACACACACACACCACACACCCACACACTCACACACACAACACACACCACACACCCACCCACACACACTCCACACAAACACACACCCCACACACCTACCCACACAAACACACACACACACACACACACACACACACCACACCCACACACCCACTATCACACCACACACCACACACACACACACACACACACACACACACACACACACACACACACACACACACACACACACACACACAGAAAGACAGGACAGAAGCACGGAAGAATCCTGTCATCCATGAAATGGAACATTAGCACCGTTACTGCATGTATCTCTATTTCTGCTCTTTTCCTTCTCCATCCTTATCTCTCCATCTTTCCTTCCTCTCTCTCTCCTGCTGTGTGTCACAGATGTTTCTGCTGTGTGTGTGTGTGTGTGTGTGTGTGTGTGTGTGTGTGTGTGTGTGTGTGTGTGTGTGTGTGTGTGTGTGTGGCTTGTGGTCACAGTTTTAATCAGTGCCTGAGCTACACACTGCGCCAGGTGCATGAACTGAGAGAGAGAAAGAGATAGAGAGAGTGTGTGTGTATATGAAAGAGAGAGTATGAGACAGTATCAGAGATAAAGATAGTATCGCAGAGAGAGAGAGAGAGAGAGAGAGAGAGAGAGAGAGAGAGAATGAGTTCAAGGCAGAGAAACGGATGAATCCATTCAACTGTGAAATGGAAGATTACCACAGTTACTCTGAGAGGGAAAGAGAGAGAAGTGTCACACATTTGAGGAGGAAATAAGGTGAAAGGTTAACACACATACACACATACACACACACACACACACACACACACACACACAATAAAACTCACATCCTATAAGTCCTATAATGCCTTTGGCAGTGTAACAGAGCAAAGCCGTGGCTGTTAATGAGGGCATTAATATGACTAAACCCCCCCAATGCTGCACTAAACTGCCTCAGCATCATCATTTAATTCTTCAAATATATTTATATTATTTAGAAAATATTTAATTCAGAATCTCAAATCTCTCCCTAATCCTTATAATCAGGAGCTAACACACACACACACACACACACACACACACACACACACACACACACACACACACACACACACACACATATCTAATAGCTAATAGCTCATAGCTAATATCGCTAACTCAATAGAACATCCTACACGTCTGAAATAAAAGCAAACCGCACAACAATCACACAAAAATCACACAACAATAACACAATAATCACACAACAATAACACAACAATAACACAACAATCACACAACAATAACACAATAATCACACAACAATCACACAACAATAACACAATAATCACACAACAATCACACAACATTTCGCTAATGCTGCTAATTGACAGTGTTGCTAATCACACAATTCTAATCCAACACTAATGTTATAAATCCTTTGGAATAGAAATTAAATCCAGGTCAATTTCTGCTTTAAGACGATTACGTGTGTGAATAAAAGGGTTCGTTAAAACGGGAACATTAACGTCACTTTAAACGCACCTGTGGACATTTACAACGCTCAAGGGGACATTTCATCTTCACACACAAGTGTTAATACAGACCACACACACACACACACACACACACACACACATATATATGTGTTTGTGTGTGTGTTTACATTCCTCCTGTTCGCTCAATCATACACACTTTAGGTTTGTTCACGGGCCGAGCACTGAGCCATGAGGGACCCCACTTTCCCCTACTGCTAAGAGAGATCTGTTATCTGCTGTTAAATGTGTGTGTGTGTGTGTGTGTGTGTGTGTGTGTGTGTGTGTGTGTGAGAGAGAGAGAGAGAGAGAGAGAGAGAGAGAGAGAGAGTCCCTGAGAGAGTAATATTGAGTGTTTTATCTCTTTAAGTAAGTGATAAACCAATCAAAATTTGTTGTTACATGAAATAATAAGTGACGGGTGTGGTGTGTGGAGGCGGAGCTATTTCTAACAACACCCAGCTGATTGGTTTACTGTAACAACATGACCCCCACAATTTAATTCCTGAGCTGGAATTTACCCCAGGGTAAGAAACCAGAGCTGACACTGGAGACTTCTTCCTCACGTCATAGAAACATCTCCTTACAGAAAACTTCAACGATATCAACAATTACAACCTGGTGTTATCTGCTGTTACTATAGAAACCAAGTGAACGTATTATAAACTTGAATGAATCAATTCCTTAGGACCAATCAGAATTCAGGAACAGTTTAAGGTAAGTTTTTATGCGACGTTAACGCTGACGCGGATGGACAGGCGTCGACTCTCCCACTAGTGTATCATTTCTCAGCACATTGTCCTGTGAGACGTAACCACATGGAGATCAGACTGGGTCTGGGTGTCTGATCATAACTCATTCATTTACTGTAAACTCTCAGACGCGACTCAGCTGTTCCTGCACTGACCGTAAACTCCATGTCCATAAACAGTAGCAGTGAGAGAGAGAATGGTTTAATTGGTGAAGCGGTGCAGGACGGGTGGGGGGGAGAGGGCGGAGTCTCGGCCTGAGCGTTTCTCACAGAAGCCCCGGGTTTCTAGCTTAAACAGCAACCTGTCATGAAGACTAAACTTCTGAGCAAATAATCTAGAGAAAGAACATGAACACACACGGAGGATGATCTATACCCTTCAGGAGCGCAGCAGTGACTCCACAAAGCACCGAATTTATCACACACACTGATGTTCTGAGCCCTGAGCTGAATTTATTAACATCAGCAAACCCACATGATAGATTTTTATAAAGTAAAAGCACAGTAATCATTTACTCTCCCTCTCCACTCGAACAAAACACTAACGGACCGAGCAGAAAGCCCTGAGGAACGCCGCTGACTCCAACACTTCACCTTTTACAATC
>NC_062536.1:20499612-20502112 GCF_022655615.1 Tachysurus fulvidraco
TATACGCACACCTACACAAACATACACACCTACACAAACATACACACACCTACACAAACATACACACATCTACACAAACATATACACACACCTACACACATCTACACACAAATACACACATCTACACAAACATACACACACCTACACAAATACACACACCTACACAAATACACACATCTACACAAACATACACACACCTACACAAATACACACACCTACACAAACATACACACACCTACACAAACATACACACATCTACACAAATACACACACCTACACAAACATACACACACCTACACAAACATACACAAACAAATACACACACCTACACAAACATATACACACATCTACACAAACAAATACACACACCTACACAATACACACACACATACCAACACAAAACACACACACACACAACATACACACACCTACACAAATACACAACACTACACAAACAACACACACCACCAATAACACACACACATACACAAACATACCACATACCCACAAAACACACACACATAACAAACATACACAAACGACACAACAACACAAATACACAAAACATACACACAATACAACACCACAAAAAACACTACACAAACACAACACACATACACAAAATACACACAACACAAAAGAAACACATACAAAAAGCACACACCATACACAAACATACACACACTCTACAACAAAAAAACAATCTAAACAAATACAACACATCACAAAAAAATACACAACATAAAAAACTAAACAATACCATACACTTACACAAACATACAACACACCTACCACAAACATATCAACAATTCACACAAATACACAAACTACACAAACATACCAAACACATAACAACCACTTACACAAATACACAACCTACACCTATGCACACATCTACACAAACAAATACACACACCTACACAATACACACACCTTCACAAATACACACACCTACACATATACACACACCTACACAAATACACACACCTACACAAATAACACACACCTACACAATACACACACCTACACAATACACACCTACACAAATACACACACCTACACAATACACACCTACACAAATACACACATCTACACAATACCCACAGTCAAATCTCTGCACTCTTCCTCTCATAAAGAACAAGTGATGATGCTTTTCATCAGCAGCTTCACAGACCTGTGTTCATATGGCTCTCATTCCTCACACTAAAGTGCCGTTACAGCTCGGTGCATTCCTGCTTTACACGTTCACCACCACGTTGGCGTCTCGTACAGGGTCAGGACCGTGGAGCTGAGCAGGAAGTTCTGCTGGACCTTTTGATTTTATAACAGAAAGACAAGAAAATGGTTTGGATTTGGATCGGAGCTCATTCTGGATTCTGCTGCAGGAAGAACAACAATAATAACAGAAGGTTTGGGATTTACTGGGTCTCACTGGGGCCTGGGGACAAATCGCACGTGGACTTATAGACATGAATAAGAGTTAATAACACACTGAACACACTGTCACCGGGGTAATAATGAGGCATTACGATGTGTGTATCTGGGTGTAGTGTGTAAGCAGCTAAAAACTGAGAGCTGGGCAGCTTTAGCTTAGCAGCTAACAAACAAATAACTGCACTGAAATAAACTCACACTAAAATCTAGCTACAAGTTTGTCTTATTTTTTCCTCCTGATTCACAGCAACTAAACTAAACTAAACTAGACTAAACTATACTAAACTAAACTAAACTAAACTAGACTAAACTAAACCAAACTAAACTAAACAAAACTAAACTAAACTAGACTAAACTATACTAAACTAAAATAACTAGACTAAACTAAACTAAACTAAACTAGACTAAACTATACTAAACTAAAATAACTAGACTAAACTAAACTAAACTAAACTAGACTAAACTAAACTGAATGAGAGTGAACTAAACTAAACTAGACTAAACTAGACTAAACTAAACTAGACTAAAACTGAACTAAACTAAACTAAACTAAACTAAGCTAAACTAAGCTAGACTAAACTAGACTAAACTAAACTAGACTAAAGTAAACTAAACTAAAGTAAGCTAAACTAAGCTAGACTAAACTAAGCTAAACTAAACTAAACTAGACTAAACTAAACTAAGCTAAACTAAGCTAAGCTAAGCTAAGCTAAACTAAACTAAGCTAAGCTAAACTAAACTAAACTAAACTAAGCTAAACTAAAGTAAACTAAAGTAAGCTAAACTAAGCTAAACTAAACTAAGCTAAACTAAGCTAAACTAAACTAAGCTAAACTAAAGTAAACTAAACTAAGCTAAACTAAAGTAAACTAAAGTAAACTAAACTAAGCTAAACTAAACTAAGCTAAACTAAACTAGACTAAACTAAACTAAACTAAGCTAAGCTAAGCTAAGCTAAGCTAAACTAAACTAAACTAAACTAGACTAAACTAAAGTAAACTAAACTAAGCTAAACTAAGCTAAACTAAAGTAAACTAAACTAAACTAAACTAAGCTAAACTAAACT
>NC_062536.1:20507112-20512112 GCF_022655615.1 Tachysurus fulvidraco
TCTGAACGCAAGGGGCTGAACTGAAGCCGTCATTAATCTGTCATGGAGAAGACTTTGATTAACGACTTTGTGACTAATTCGTAAACAAAAGTTAGACTTAAAAATGTGTTGGAATTTAAAGTGTATAGATGTAAAGTTTAGTACCAAAGCTTTATTTAGTCTGTGAGGATGATGAGGTGTCATTCTGTAAGGATGATGAGGTGTCATTCTGTAAGGATGATGAGGTGTCATTCTGTAAGGATGATGAGGTGTCATTCTGTAAGGATGATGAGGTGTCATTCTGTTAGGATGATGAGGTGTCATTCTGTAAGGATGATGAGGCGTCAGCATGTTGCTAACAGGTTACAGGTTAGATTTATATAGTATCTACACTACTGTTATTAATGTCAGAGACATGATCCACACACTACTGTTATTAATGTCAGAGACATGATCCACACACTACTGTTATTAATGTCAGAGACACGATCCACACACTACTGTTATTAATGTCAGAGACATGATCCACACACTACTGTTATTAATGTCAGAGACATGATCCACACACTCCTGTTATTAATGTCAGAGACATGATCCACACATTCCTGTTATTAATGTCAGAGACATGATCCACACACTACTGTTATTAATGTCAGAGACACGATCCACACACTACTGTTATTAATGTCAGAGACATGATCCACACACTACTGTTATTAATGTCAGAGACACGATCCACACACTACTGTTATTAATGTCAGAGACACGATCCACACACTACTGTTATTAATGTCAGAGACATGGTCCACACACTCCTGTTATTAATGTCAGAGACATGATCCACACACTACTGTTATTAATGTCAGAGACACGATCCACACACTACTGTTATTAATGTCAGAGACATGATCCACACACTACTGTTATTAATGTCAGAGACACGATCCACACACTCCTGTTATTAATGTCAGAGACATGGTCCACACACTACTGTTATTAATGTCAGAGACACGATCCACACACTACTGTTATTAATGTCAGAGACACGATCCACACACTCCTGTTATTAATGTCAGAGACACGATCCACACACTACTGTTATTAATGTCAGAGACATGGTCCACACACTACTGTTATTAATGTCAGAGACATGATCCACACACTCCTGTTATTAATGTCAGAGACATGATCCACACACTACTGTTATTAATGTCAGAGACACGATCCACACACTACTGTTATTAATGTCAGAGACATGATCCACACACTACTGTTATTAATGTCAGAGACACGATCCACACACTACTGTTATTAATGTCAGAGACACGATCCACACACTACTGTTATTAATGTCAGAGACATGGTCCACACACTACTGTTATTAATGTCAGAGACACGATCCACACACTCCTGTTATTAATGTCAGAGACATGATCCACACACTACTGTTATTAATGTCAGAGACACGATCCACACACTACTGTTATTAATGTCAGAGACATGATCCACACACTACTGTTATTAATGTCAGAGACACGATCCACACACTACTGTTATTAATGTCAGAGACACGATCCACACACTACTGTTATTAATGTCAGAGACATGGTCCACACACTACTGTTATTAATGTCAGAGACATGATCCACACACTCCTGTTATTAATGTAAGAGACACGGTCCACACAGTACTGTTATTAATGTCAGAGACACGATCCACACACTACTGTTATTAATGTCAGAGACATGATCCACACACTACTGTTATTAATGTCAGAGACATGATCCACACACTCCTGTTATTAATGTCAGAGACACGATCCACACACTACTGTTATTAATGTCAGAGACATGATCCACACACTCCTGTTATTAATGTCAGAGACATGGTCCACACACTCCTGTTATTAATGTCAGAGACATGATCCACACACTACTGTTATTAATGTCAGAGACACGATCCACACACTACTGTTATTAATGTCAGAGACACGATCCACACACTACTGTTATTAATGTCAGAGACATGATCCACACACTACTGTTATTAATGTCAGAGACATGGTCCACACACTCCTGTTATTAATGTCAGAGACATGGTCCACACACTACCTCAGTATACTGCATGCACTTCAGATCTAATGCTAATGTGGCATAAAGAATAGAAGCAGAATCTCACCACATCCAACCTGATGTTAGCATGTTAGCGTGTTAGCATGTTAGCAGTGTTGACTGAGAGTGATGTGTTTTTGACACCGCAGGAAAACTGTCTACCTCAACGTTCTGTCCATTATCTGTTCAAAGCTAAGCCTCTCTCTCTGTCTCTCTCTCTCTCTCTCTCTCTCTCTCTCTCTCTCTCTCTCTCTGACAGTTCTGCAGACTGCTCATCACTCCTGACTTCTTTTCTTGTTAAATATGGTCCTCATTGTACTGTGCGTTTGTGTAGAACAGGAGATGAAGTTTGACACACAGCTCCAGTTTCCAGAACACACGCACACACAAACACACACTCACATACACTCACACACACTCACACACACACACACACACTCACACACACACAAACACACACTCCAGACAGCTGACACACACCGAAAACACCAAGCCAGAAGTCCAAATAAGGAAGAGAAGAGGAAGTCGTGGACACAGTGGAGGTTTTACATGGCCTTACAGAGACACAGAAGGTCAGTATCAGTCTGTGTGTGTGTGTGAGTGTGTGTGTGTGTGTGTGTGTGTGTGTGTGTGTGTGTGTGTGTGTGTGTGTGTGTGTGTGTGTGTGTGTGTGTGTGTGTGGGGGGTGGAGTGTGGGTGTGGGGTGGGTGGTGGGTGTGTGTGTGGTGGTGTGTGTGTGTGTGGGGCGTGTGTGTGTGTGTGTGTGTGTCGGGAGAGGTGTGTGTGTGTGGTGTGTGTGTGTGTGTGTGTGTGTGGTGTGTGTGTCTGTGTGAGTGTGGGTGGGTGGGTGGGTGAGTGTGTGTGTGTGTGTGTGAGTGTGTGTGTGTGTGTGTGTGTGTGTGTGTGTGTGTGTGTGTGTGTGTGTGTGTGTGTGAGTGTGGGTGGGTGGGTGGGTGGGTGTTAGTCATTAAGTCAACAATTATTAAGAATGTAACACTAACTCATTCAACATGTTGATGTTTAATGAAACCTTGTTTAGTTTCCCAGAATATTTGCAACATTTTATTATTTTATTGTTTTTTATTTATTCTTTAATTTGTAATCCTTTAACAGACAGAAGTGCCACATCACACCATGCTACTGATGTGAAAGGAAAATAGAGTTATTCATAAAATAAACAGAGAGAGAGAGTTAATGAAACCAAATATCATTCATTCATTCTTTCATTCATACATTCATTCATCTTCTACCGCTTATCTGAACTTCTCGGGTCACGGGGAGCCTGTGCCCATCTCAGGCGTCATCGGGCATCGAGGCAGGATACACCCTGGACGGAGTGCCAACCCATCCAAATATCATCTAATGATTATTAATTTGAGTGGTGTTACTGACTGTCAGGTGTGTTACTGACTGTCAGGTGTTTTACTGATAGTCAGGTGTGTTACTGACTGTCAGGTGTGTTACTGACTGTCAGGTGTTTTACTGATAGTCAGGTGTGTTACTGACTGTCAGGTGTGTTACTGACTGTCAGGTGTTTTACTGATAGTCAGGTGTGTTACTGATAGTTAGGTGTGTTACTGATAGTCAGGTGTGTTACTGACTGTCAGGTGTGTTACTGATAGTCAGGTGTGTTACTGATAGTTAGGTGTGTTACTGATAGTCAGGTGTGTTACTGATAGTTAGGTGTGTTACTGATAGTCAGGTGTGTTACTGATAGTCAGGTGTGTTACTGATAGTCAGGTGTGTTACTGACTGTCAGGTGTGTTACTGATAGTCAGGTGTGTTACTGACTGTGAGGTGTGTTACTGATAGTCAGGTGTGTTACTGATAGTCAGGTGTGTTACTGATAGTCAGGTGTGTTACTGACTGTCAGGTGTGTTACTGATAGTCAGGTGTGTTACTGATAGTCAGGTGTGTTACTGATAGTCAGGTGTGTTACTGACTGTCAGGTGTGTTACTGATAGTCAGGTGTGTTACTGATAGTCAGGTGTGTTACTGATAGTCAGGTGTGTTACTGACTGTCAGGTGTGTTACTGATAGTCAGGTATATTACTGACTGTCAGGTGTGTTACTGATAGTCAGGTGTGTTACTGATAGTCAGGTGTGTTACTGATAGTCTGGTGTGTTACTGATAGTCAGGTGTGTTATTGACTGTCAGGTGTGTTACTGATAGTCAGGTATATTACTGACTGTCAGGTGTGTTACTGATAGTCAGGTGTGTTACTGATAGTCAGGTGTGTTACTGACTGTCAGGTGTGTTACTGATAGTCAGGTGTGTTACTGATAGTCAGGTGTGTTACTGACTGTCAGGTGTGTTACTGATAGTCAGGTGTGTTACTGACTGTCAGGTGTGTTACTGATAGTCAGGTGTGTTACTGATAGTCAGGTGTGTTACTGATAGTCAGGTGTGTTACTGATAGTCAGGTGTGTTACTGACTGTCAGGTGTGTTACTGATAGTCAGGTATATTACTGACTGTCAGGTGTGTTACTGATAGTCAGGTGTGTTACTGATAGTCAGGTGTGTTACTGATAGTCTGGTGTGTTACTGATAGTCAGGTGTGTTATTGACTGTCAGGTGTGTTACTGATAGTCAGGTATATTACTGACTGTCAGGTGTGTTACTGATAGTCAGGTGTGTTACTGATAGTCAGGTGTGTTACTGATAGTCAGGTGTGTTACTGACTGTCAGGTGTGTTACTGATAGTCAGGTGTGTTACTGATAGTCAGGTGTGTTACTGACTGTCAGGTGTGTTACTGATAGTCAGGTGTGTTACTGATAATCAGGTGTGTTACTGATAGTCAGGTGTGTTACTGACTGTCAGGTGTGTTACTGATAGTCAGGTATATTACTGACTGTCAGGTGTGTTACTGATAGTCAGGTGTGTTACTGACTGTCAAGTGTGTTACTG
>NC_062536.1:20519612-20527112 GCF_022655615.1 Tachysurus fulvidraco
TGTGTGTGTCTGTGTGTGTGTGTCTGTGTGTGTGTCTGTGTGTGTGTGTGTTGGCCTGAGCATTTAATGTTGCTTCCTGCTCTAAAACACAAAGTTTGGCCTAAGAGACTGTTAATGAGCTGATGAGGTGAATTGTGTGTGTGTGTGTGTGTGTGTGTGTGTGTGAGAGAGAGAGAGAGAGAGTTAGAGCAGGACACACGCATGCTAACATGTGCAGAACAGGAATGAGAAATATGATTAAACATCCAGTACACGTCACACTCCAAAAACAACAAATAACAGAGAAGTCCTCTCTTTTTCCTCCTGCTCAAGTCCTCACTTTTCAGCACTCAGACTCAAGCGAGAGCTGGCTGAGGAACGTGCTTTCATCTGAAGCCAGGAAATCAGCCAAGCCCGAATGGTTCAGCCATACGAAAGCCATTAATGCAACACACACACACACACACACACACACACACACACACACACACACACACACACACACACACACACACACAGAAAACAGCACAGGAGGAATGCCTTCATGACTTTCACATCATATTTTATCAGAAAACGACTCGCCTTTGCTGGATGTCTGTGATATGAGGAAAAATATAACGTGATCATCGTTTTACAAAAATATTAATGAAATAAATACATTTTTATTATTACATCACTGCTTTAGTTTTGCTAAATGCTACTGCAAACCAGACAGGGCACAGATCCTGCCCCTATCCCACCATGACCAATTAAAAGGAAGTTTTCGCCCAAATGTCACTGTGCGTTTTATGAAGTTTTCTTTTTTTTTTTTCTTTTCTTTTTTTTTCTTTAAATTTTAATTATCATATTATTTATTTATTTATTTATTATGTATTTAAAATGTTATTACATGAAGATAAACTTCAACTGTAACTTTGTGTCATGTAAATTATTACAAATTACAAACAAATAAGTCAACTGATAAAATTGCTGAAACTTCACTATTTATTCACAAATGTACTGTTTTTAATCGACAGGTGATGTTGACGATCTCCTTACGATCAGTCTCACCTGTCGGGGTGGAGTTGTTTAGACAGCAGGTGAACGGTTTGTTCTCAAAGTTGATGTGTTTTAAGCAATAACAATGTGCAAGCTGAAGGATCTGAGATCTTTTTATCAAAGATTGTGGTGTCTAGATGTCAGAGTCAGAGCTTTTCTAAAACAACAGGTCTCCTGGTGTTCCACAAAGTGCTCCACAAAGAACAACCAGTGAACCAGACTCCAGGTCGTGGATACCCAAGACACTGCTGTGTGTGAGACTAATGGGAGACTAATCCCATCTCTAAGAAGAGCTTCTGAAGCACAAACATTAATGATGGAACTGAGAGAATGCTCCTATAATAGACAGAACTGGACCATGGAGAGATGTAAGGATTATGAGGACTGGTCATTATGGGTTATTATGATCATCACAGTGATCTGCTGGGAAGCCTGGTGTTCTGGAGTTCATGTGAATGCTACATTCACACATACCACCTAAACACCGCTGCAGAAAAAGTTCACCCCTTTGTGTTAACGGTGTTCCCTAATAGCAGCGGTCGGAGTTTGGGGCGGAATCGTTTTGCTTTATTGCAAAATTATATATCCGCTTGCTGAATTGTGTCAAACCGAATTTGTACTCAAGGCTTGAACTGTATTCAATAAAATATAATTATAGTGCAATTTAAATAATCAGATTGGGGATCGGAATATTGCAGGCTAAAAAACGGGAAACCGATGCTAATGCTAACATCTGCGGCTGCTAATGAACACTTGCCAGTCTCTAATAGGGAACAAAAGCAATCCTTGGTCTGCTGTGGCTTTGGCAAAAACAACCTCGCTACTCTCAAGGAAAACTCTCACCATTCGAACCCTCCAGCAGAAACCATATAAAAGGAGAACACTCCATGTTGGGGAGGAGAGGAGGGGGAGAGAAAGGAAGGATGAAAAATGAAAGGAAAGGAGGAATGCTGCCTAAGCAGATGAGGAAATGTGTTCTGAGAAGAAGCTGACATGGGATGAAACGCTAGCGAGGAAATCAATCCTGTTATTAGGAGACAAGAATACTGTCTGCGTGAATCCTGAAAATCTGCAGTCAGTAATCCGGAACCTGAAGGATGCTGAAGCGGGAGACATGATGATAAACTCTGTGCCATTTAGAAGGCTACATAAACACAGCAGTCTTTATTTTAGACAGGTTTATAGCGGTGACCTTCTCTTATGACACATCCAGAGACTGAGCGATACATTTCCTGTTAACTTCCCAGATATTTCCTCAAGCAGAAGCTATGAGTCAACTAAAAGGTTTAAACAGACTTGACTCATTCAGTGAATCATTTAAAGTGATTCATAACAATTCATAACAACTCTCTGATTCTGCATAATATATAGTCCATCATCAATAAGCTACCACTAACATTCACCCTAAACACCAACACCCTAAACACCAACATTCACCCTAAACACCAACATCCAAACACTAACATTCACCCTAAACACCAACACCCTAAACACCAACATTCACCCTAAACACCAACATCCAAACACTAACATTCACCCTAAACACCAACATTCACCCTAAACATCAACATTCACCCTAAACATCAACATTCACCCAAACACTAACATTCACCCTAAACACCAACATTCACCCTAAACACCAACACCCTAAACACCAACATTCACCCTAAACATCAACATTCACCCAAACACTAACATTCACCCTAAACACCAACATTCACCCTAAACATCAACTTTCACCCTAAACATCAACATTCAACCAAACACCAACTTTCACCCTAAACACCAACATTCACCCTAAACATCAACATTCACCCTAAACACCAACATTCACCCTAAACACCAACACCCTAAACACCAACACCCTAAACACCAACATTCACCCTAAACATCAACATTCACCCTAAACACCAACATTCACCCTAAACACCAACATTCACCCTAAACATCAACATTCACCCTAAACACCAACATTCACCCTAAACACCAACATTCACCCTAAACACCAACACCCTAAACCACATTCACCCAAACACTCAACATCACCCTAAACACCAACATTCACCCTAAACACACATCACCCTAACATCACATCACCCAAACACCAACATTTCACCCTAAACACCAACATTCACCCTAAACACACATCACCCTAAACACCAACATCACCCTAAACACCAACACCCTAAACACCAACACCCTAAACATCAACATTCACCCTAAACATCAACATTCACCCTAAACACCAACATTCACCCTAAACACCAACATTCACCCTAAACACCAACATTCACCTTAAACACCAACACTCACTCTAAACACCAACATTCACCCTAAACACCAACACCCTAAACACCTACATTCACCCTAAACACCAACACCCTAAACACCAACACCCTAAACACCAACACTCACCCTAAACACCTACATTCACCCTAAACACCAACACCCTAAACACCTACATTCACCCTAAACACCAACACACTAAACACCAACACCCTAAACACCTACATTCACCCTAAACACCAACATTCACTCTAAACACCAACACCCTAAACACCTACATTCACCCTAAACACCAACATTCACTCTAAACACCAACACCCTAAACACCAACATTCACTCTAAACACCAACATTCACTCTAAACACCAACACCCTAAACACCAACACCCTAAACACCAACACTCACCCTAAACACCTACATTCACCCTAAACACCAGCATTCACTCTAAACACCAACACCCTAAACACCAACATTCACCATCAAACACCAGCATAAAGAAGTTTAGCATTAGCTTTAATAGCACTTTTTGTGCTGGTGTGAAATTCCTTTGCAGTTTCCAGTACAGTTTGTTTGCATCTCCTCCCTCTCTAGTGTTCTAAAAAAGCAGTGAGGTCTTAAACACACCACAGAGGAAGTGTGTGAGCGCCCGAGTCCTCGCGCTCTGTGTGTAATGAGACGGTAGCTGCAGTATCGGTGTAATTACCCTGAAGAGACCGAGTTGTGTAACAAACCCAAAGAAAAGCTTCATAAAGGAATTACATCTTTTCAGCAGTGTTTTTAAAATACCAGACTGTTCATCAAAGCTTCCTATGACACACACACACATCTGTGTGCAGCTGTGTGTTTATGGTGTAGCGCTCACTTCCTGTTATTGGACAAGAAAAAACCCAGACGAGATCAAGAGTAAGCTGAGTGTTATATAATGTGATATACATCTTACAAACTAACAGCAAAATAAATATATAAATAAATATCACCTGTCTGAAACTGTAACTGATATGTATACTATATTATATATTCATTTTAAGCAATTTTATTGTTATTCAATTTAATAATAAATTATTAAAATTTATAATTGACTTAGAGTTTCTCAACAACATTATAATTAAAATCACTATATTAAAATCCAATTTTTGAGAACTGCTTCAGAAAACTGAGTCGGCCGAAAAATAAACAAAAATCAAAATAAACGTGTAGCCAATGAGCAATAACTCCTGAGCTAAACGCTGTTACTACACAAATAACACCTCTTTTCTATCGTAGTAATGTAGAGAGGCAGCTACAACCGCGTTTTGTGTAGTAACAGCGTTTAGCTCAGGAGTTATCGACTCGGGAAACTCCCACCTGTGAATATGTGGCTGACTTTACTTAAGACGCCAAGGCGCTTTTTTCCTTCTCGATAGGTGAGTAACGTTGGTTTTGCTTTGTTACACAGAACTAATATATGCCTTTGTCCTTTACATCATTATGCTTGTGTGGCATTTTTGCTTGTTTGTTTATCTACAATCGTATTGTTCTTCCCTTCAGCTAGGATAAAGACACGTTTCTTTCTGTTAGTCACCTGGGTTACGTATGTATGTGTGGGCGGAGCTATCGAGACAGGAGTGGGACCCGTTTGGGTTAGGGGCGTGTTTGTTTTGGTGATTTTATATGTCAACATTGGCTTTCAAACAACAGAGACCCCACCTTTAACTGCCATAATCTCATTATAATAATGAATGTATTAATTAAAATATTTACATTAAACATCAGATGTTTTAATATTTAATCATGTATTTTTTACTTGAAAAATGAATAAATAAAAATAAGATTTTATATAAAAAATGTAAATCTTTCTGTTGCATAGAGTTGAAAAATTAAGAAAAAAAAATTTAAGTACCTAAATTAACAATATTTTATAAGATTAATTTTATTCAATATGAATTAACTAACAAGTAAAAATTACATAATTATTATTTGTAAAATTTATAAAAAGGCCAATCATTTTATTCAAATACTTTCTGTAAAACACTGACATAATAATAAGCTACAAGAAACAAACAAAAAAAAAATATATCACTTTACTACATTTTATTTATATTATAAATAAGCTCAGGACAATAAATATGAACATTTCTGAAATAATTAAAAAATGTAATTAATAAAAATAATAATTTGATGTAGGACCTGTTTTTGTTATTTTATTCAGTTTACTTTCATTTCAAATATTTAATAATTGATACCAAATTCATACTAAATGCATTATGAATATGAATAAATGAAATATTAATATAAATAAAATAAAATGTTTATGATGTTGTTGTTATTCTTCACTTCCTGTTCTGTGAAATCTAAGTGAGCTCAGCAGGAAGTTCAGATTAATCGGCCATGAGCGATGTTTTTTCCTCCTGCTGTTTGGGCCACAGCCGGTTCCTCCAGGTGTATGACCGGACCATGACACACACACACACACACACACACACACACACTCACACACGCGGTCAGTCCCTTCCAATCTACTGGTATCTTGAGTGTAAAATAGATGGTGTGTTTGAGGAGGCTTTTGGATGACCCACCCACCAGAGCTGTAAAAAATAACAGTAGGGTTTTACACAGAGAGAAAGAGGTGGAGAGATGGGGGTAAAAGAAAGAGAAATAAAATGACAGAAAAACAGAGAGAGAGAGATTTTGGAGAGCTGAGAATTCTTGTGGTCAGGGAAAGAAAATGTCAGCCCACTGCACTGATCTGGTGGTCTGAGCTATTAAAACTCACTCAGGAGGTGTGTGTGTGTGTGTGTGTGTGTGTTCTCTGTTTAGTTCCCTTTCACATTTGCATTTAAGCATCGCTAACATTTCCTCAACATGTGAGTCAGTAAATTAGTAATACAAATTCACAATCTGTGTGTGTGTGTGTGTGTGTGTGTGTGTGTGTGTGAGAGAGAGAGAGAGAGAGAGAGAGAAAGAGAGAGTGTGTGTGTGTGTGTGTGTGTGTGAGTGTGTGTGTGCGTGAGTGTGTGTATGTGTGTGTGTACGCGTGATTTTGTGTGTGTGTGTGTGTGTGTGTGTGTGTGTGTGAGAGTGTGTGTGTATGTGTGTGTGAGTGTGTGTGTGTGTGTGAGTGTGTGTGTGTGTGAGAGAGAGAGAATGTGTGTGTGTGTGTGTGTGTGTGTGTGTGTGTGTGTGTGTGTGTGTGTGTGTGTGTGTGTGTGTGTGTTTGTGTGTGTGTGACATCAGTATACTTCACATTTCAAGAAAGATCCAGAAATATTTTAGAATCAGATTCAGTGCTGTGAGGAACCTGAGGAACCTTCCTGCCCTCTGTTTTAGACAAACTCCGCCCACCTATGTGTTTAAAAACAAAGTTTATCAAAGTAATTGTCAAATGCAGTCACCTATAATGTCAGATGGAAGCTACGCTAAGATATTCATCTAAACTAATATTTCTCTGATGGCTGCTGCTGTTGGAGGAGGTGGTGGTTGTAGATGAGATAGTTGTAGATGAGTTGGAGATGAGATAATTGAAGATGAGATAGTTGTAGATGAGAGAGTTGTTGATGAGATCCTTGTAGATGAGTTGTAAATGAGATCATTGTAGATGAGATAGTTGTAGATGAGATAGTTGTAGATGAGATAATTGTAGATGAGATAGTTGTAGATGAGAGAGTTGTAGATGAGATAGTTGTAGATGAGATCATTGTAGATGAGATAGTTGTAGATGAGATAATTGTAGATGAGATAGTTGTAGATGAGATAATTGTAGATGAGAGAGTTGTAGATGAGATAGTTGTAGATGAGTTGTAGATGAGATCATTGTAGATGAGATAGTTGTAGATGAGATAATTGTAGATGAGAGAGTTGTAGATGAGATCATTGTAGATGAGATAGTTGTAGATGACATAATTGTAGATGAGATAGTTGTAGATGACATAATTGTAGATGAGATCATTGTAGATGAGATAGTTGTAGATGAGATCATTGTAGATGAGATAGTTGTAGATGAGATAGTTGTAGATGAGTTGTAGTAGTAGTTTATGGTTGTTGCGATACTTTGAGATGTTGGTTGTTATTGCTGTTTGTTTGTTTGTTGAACTTGTAGGTGTTTGTGGTTGTAGTTTATAATTGTTTTTTTATGCGTGTTGTTTATACTGTGGGATATGTTCTGTTTTTACAGCTAAACAATGAAAGCGACAGAAAGAGAGAGAGAAAGACAGAGAAAGA
>NC_062536.1:20539612-20542112 GCF_022655615.1 Tachysurus fulvidraco
CTGCACATCAGGATAATACAAGAGGAATGTAGGAGTGACATCCAGCCTGGAGGCTTCCTGAGAGACGGCACAAAACACACGTACATAGAGGAGAGGGGGTTCACCTGTCCTGACAGGTAACACACACACACACACACACACACACACACACACACACACACACACACACACACACACACACACACACATGCATATAAATGTTGAATTAGGAAATACTAAATATCATCATTTATATATCACAATATGAATTCCACTGCTGTAAACATATTTCCATATTCTCTTACATTTATGTTTAATTCATTTATTATATTCATGAACCTCACACCTTCACATAACCACAACCACAAGCAGAATTAAAGGGTTCTTTAGCATTAGTATGCTAACACGACCCTCCATTGAAATGCAGCATGCGCTAGTTTCAGGTCAAGTGGGTTCATCACTTCACTTTAAACGAAGCAGTTAGCAGAGCTCATGGTGAGCAGATAAGAGGATCAAAAATGTGCACACCTGCATGATGTGAGGAGTAAAAATACTTTCATTAACACACACACACACACACACACACACACACACACACACACACACACACACACACACACACGATATTAGCACATCCATCACTTCAGGCCAGCGTTGATCGCAATCTAAACAGCTATAATGCAGTCTGCTATCAAGACGCATTCAGTGAGCTGTAAAAATGCTGGTGTAGGAGAATACAGCCAGATAAGAACAGGATTCATGAGCCGTTGGGGGATTACAGTATGGTGTGCTAATGCAGCTAAACACTTTATAAAACACTGATTGTGAGGACCATTAAATGCAGCATGCTCTGTGACGAGCTGAAAAATCTAAACTCAGTCCGTAACTGCACACTGAATCACTAGGGGATCGAGACAAAACCTTCAAAAATAACAATGACTTAAATAAATGTTCAGAAAACATTTCTAGGAAACTGAATTCATGAAGTCTACACCAGGGGTAGCTGTAGAGCTATGGTGTAGTGACAGACACTGGGGCTCCAGTGCTATAGTCATTATTACAATCAGAAGTAGTAATATAATAGTATAGTGTAGTATCATATAGTATCGTATAGTATAGTATAGTATAGTGTCATGGTGTAGTATCGTATAGTATATTATAGTGTCATGGTGTAGTATCGTATAGTATATTATAGTGTCATGGTGTAGTATCGTATAGTGTCATGGTGTAGTATCATATAGTATAGTATAGTATCATAGTGTAGTATCGTATAGTGTCATGGTGTAGTATCATATAGTATAGTATAGTATCATAGTGTAGTATCATACAGTATAGTATCATATAGTATAGTGTCATAGTGTAGTATCATATAGTATAGTATAGTATAGTGTCATAGTGTAGTATCACATAGTATAGTATAGTGTCATAGTGTAGCATCATATAGTATAGTATAGTATAGTGTCATAGTGTAGTATCACATAGTATAGTATAGTGTCATAGTGTAGCATCATATAGTATAGTATAGTATAGTGTCATAGTGTAGTATCACATAGTATAGTATAGTATAGTGTCATAGTGTAGCATCATACAGTATAGTATAGTGTCATAGTGTAGTATTGTATAGTATAGTATCATAGTGTAGTATCATATAGTATACTGTAGTGTCATGGTGTAGTATCATATAGTATAGTATAGTGTCATGGTGTAGTATCATATAGTATAGTATAGTATAGTGTCATAGTGTAGTATCACATAGTATAGTATAGTGTCATAGTGTAGCATCATATAGTATAGTATAGTGTCATAGTGTAGTATCACATAGTATAGTATAGTGTCATAGTGTAGCATCATATAGTATAGTATAGTATAGTGTCATAGTGTAGTATCACATAGTATCGTATAGTATAGTGTCATAGTGTAGCATCATACAGTATAGTATAGTGTCATAGTGTAGTATTGTATAGTATAGTATTATAGTGTAGTATCATATAGTATACTGTAGTGTCATGGTGTAGTATCATATAGTATAGTATAGTGTCATGGTGTAGTATCATATAGTATAGTATAGTATAGTATAGTATAGTGTCATAGTGTAGTATCACATAGTATAGTATAGTATAGTGTCACAGTGTAGCATCATACAGTATAGTATAGTATCATAGTGTAGTATCGTATAGTATCGTATAGTGTCATAGTGAATTATCATATAGTATAGTATGGTATCATAGTGTAGTATCATACAGTATAGTATAGTGTCATAGTGTAGTATCATACAGTATAGTATAGTGTCATAGTGTAGTGTCATATAGTATAGTATAGTGTCATAGTGTAGTATCATATAGTATAGTGTAGTATAGTATAGTGTTATAGTGTAGTGTCATAGTGCAATGTCATATAGTATAGTATAGTGTCATAGTGTAGTATCATACAGTATAGTATAGTATCATAGTGTAGTATCATATAGTACAGTATAGTGTCATAGTGTAGTATCATATAGTATAGTGTAGTATAGTATAGTAAA
>NC_062536.1:20547112-20549612 GCF_022655615.1 Tachysurus fulvidraco
TGATCAGTTTAGTCGGCAAGGAGATTATCGGCATCAGAAATTGTAAATGTAAATTGCAAATTGTTACTTCTTGTTGATGCGAGATGGTAAAACCGGTCGGTCTGTGCAACAGGCAAGGATCTGTGATCACTTTACACGTCACAGTTATGAGCAACCTGCTGAAGTTCTACACAATCTAGCTTTAAACTCCTCATGGAGCAACATGGAGTAACATCACAATCAACTTTACATTCATTTTGAACATCTGCCTTCTGTTCTTTATTGTTTTAAACCACACCTCTTTAAAAAAAAGGACTAAGTCTATAGTGAAATCCCAGCCAGGAGCCCCATGCCCCACCCCCCGGCCAAATGTTACAGTCCTGCAGTTAAGTTAAGACCTTCAGCTTGATCATGAAAGCAACACTAAAGAAGAGAAAGACAATGACAGGATAGAGGAAGATAAACGAAGAGACAAATCCGTCCGCAGCTTCAGCGTGAGGAAGAAGAAGAAGAGAACAACATTTTACCTTTTTTTGATCCTCCAGCTTTTGACTTGTGGACTTTTTAACATGCTTTGGGCTGTCGGGTTGTACATCCATCACTGTCTGGACAATAATGTCTCCAAAGGACAGAGTTTGAGCGAGGGAGGAGACTAAAGGAGTGTGCAGGAACGAGGGAGGCCTTGGGTCACATCTTTTCCTCTGGTAGTAGCAGACGAGAGGAGAAAAGAGAAGACAGGAAAGGGGCGGAGTCTGATGTTATCGGCGATCCGCGTAGCACGACATGTTCATCCACCAGCATCCACCCACAAGTGATGTTCCTTTCACTTCATCCTCCACTTTTCTCCTTGTTTCATGGGAAGCACTCGCTCCACATCTGGAAGAGAAAAATGTCTCTTTATATGTTTATTAATTTATTTGAACTTTTCTTCTACAGGTTGATGTAGACGTTTTTCAGAGGAAAGTCAGGCGTAACACTGTAATGCTGTAGAGCAACAGCGTGTAGTTTTAAGTGCTGTTTGTACACTGAACTTTATTTATTTATTTAAAGCAACCTGCTGTTACTAAAACAGAAGTAGGGCGATCGAAGTGGATCTGCCCTCGAGGCTGAGTGTGATCCCTGTTCACTGGATTAAAAATAATTCTCGTACTGCGTAAAACACAATAACACTGCAGAGGATGTTCATGTCCTCTCACAGCTCGCACGGGAAAAATACAGCAGCAGAAACAGGCCTCCAGCTCGGCATGCTGAGGAGGGATCCATCTATCTCTCTCCTCGATCGACCTGGAGATCAGTCCGTCCATCTGCTTCCGTTCGTGCTCACGTCTTTCTGTCCACCAGGAAGCAAACACACACATTTAGCTCACTACCACACTGGACCTGATTGGACTAGTCCAGTCTCGGGGTGGATTCTGGGCTTGTTTTAGGGCTTCGCAGACTATTAAACACACCACACGTTTCTACACACTGCTTTGCTCGACACTGCTGTAGCTGCTACCAGTTCATCTCCAGGGGTTTTTTCTCTTCTCCTTTTTCCCTGTCGTATAAACACTTCAGTGGTAATTACAACGTTCTCTATATGTGTACCATGTCATGTCACATGTGTACCATGTCATAGTGCAGGAATATCTCATAAAACGGAACAATTCCTGAATAAAAAGATTGTTACTGTGGATAAATGTGCGTTTTTTTTTATTGCCGTTCTCAGTCTAATCCTGTCGATCCGCTTCTGTAGTCGAGCTAATCTCGTTACCCGACTTTGTTTCAGTTCGTTACAGTTAATTACAATATGTTACACTTCTTTACACTTTGTTACAGTTTATTACAATATGTTACACTTCTTTACACTTCGTTACACATCGTTACACTTTGTTACAGTTTATTACAATATGTTACACTTCTTTACACTTCGTTACACGTCGTTACACATCGTTACACTTTGTTACACGTTGTTACACGTCGTTACACTTTGTTACACGTTGTTACACTTCGTTACATGTCGTCACACGTCGTTACATGTCGTTACACGTTGTTACACGTCGTTACACTTTGTTACACGTCGTTACAGTTTGTTACATGTCGTCACATGTCGTTACATGTCGTTACACGTTATTACATTTTGTTACACGTCGTTACACGTTATTACATTTTGTTACACGTCATTACACTTTGTTACACTTCGTTACACTTTGTTGCATGTCGTTACACGTTATTACACTTTGTTACACGTTGTTACACGTCGTTACACGTTATTACACTTTGTTACACGTTGTTGCATGTCGTTACACGTTATTACATTTTGTTACACGTCGTTACACGTAATTACACATTGTTGCACATTGTTACACGTCGTTACACGTTGTTACACATTGTTACACGTTGTTGCATGTCGTTACACCTTATTACATTTTGTCACACGTCGTTACACTTTGTTACACTTTGTTACACGTCGTTACATGTCGTTACACGTTGTTACAGGTCGTTACATTTTGTTACATTTTGTTACACGTCGTTACACGTC
>NC_062536.1:20557112-20559612 GCF_022655615.1 Tachysurus fulvidraco
CACACACACGTTTCTCCTCACAGAAACATGTAGAGTGTGAGCTGTACACATCCTTGTGAATGAGCTGTTGCTATAGAAACAACAATGTATCAGGGCGGGTGCATAAAAATAAAGTTACGCTATTCTCAGGGCTGCTGTTAGAATTTATCAACAACTGATCACCTGATCACCTGAACACCAATCAGAGTCCAGTCTCAGCAGCTCTGTTTAAACAGTGGTGTAATACTTTATTATTTTTAAGAATAAGGGCATGTGCATGAGTGTGTGTGTGTGTGTGTGTGTGTGTGTGTGTGTGTGTGTGTGTGTGTGTGTGTGTGTGTGCGTGAGAGTGTGTGTGTGTGTGCGTGAGTGTGTGTGTGTGTGTGTGTGTGTGTGTGTGTGTGTGTGTGTGTGCGTGCGTGAGTGTGTGTGTGTGTGTGTGCGTGAGTGTGTGTGTGGGGGAGTGTGTGTGTGAGTGTGTGTGTGTGGGGGGGGGAGTGTGTGTGTGTGGGTGTGTGAGTGTGTGTGGGTGTGTGAGTGTGCGTGGGTGTGTGTGTGGGTGTGTGAGTGTGTGTGTGTGAGTGTGTGTGTGTGTGTGTGTGTGCGTGTGTGTGGGGGGAAGTGTGTGTGTGTGTGAGTGTGTGTGGGTGTGTGAGTGTGTACATATGTGCGAGTGTGTGCGAGTGTGTGTGGGTGTGTGTGTGTGTGTGTGTGAGAGTGTGTGTGTGAGTGTGTGTGTGTGTGTGTGTGTGTGAGAGTGTGTGTGAGTGTGTGTGTGGGGGGAAGTGTGTGTGTGTGTGTGAGTGTGTGTGGGTGTGTGAGTGTGTATATACGTGCGAGTGTGTGTGAGTGATTGTGTGTGTGAGTGTGTATATACGTGCGAGTGTGTGAGTGTGTGTGGGTGTGTGTGAGTGATTGTGTGTGTGAGTGTGTGTATATCTGTGTGTGTGTGTGGGTGTGTGAGTGTGCGTGGGTGTGAGTGTGTGTATATCTGTGTGTGTGTGTGTGTGTGTGGGGGGGAGGTAATGAGTAGATAACTGCTCATTAAAAGCATTGACTCGTTATGAATAATTGAGAATGTTGTTAAAAAGCTTTCCGGAGGACGAGCGGCTCCTCTTCCGTTCATCACACAGTGGCGTCAGACGAGAGACGAGAGACGACAATGACTCTTAAACCACCGTCACTAATCTCCTCATTTACTGAGTTAAAGTAAAACCCCTATAATGCTTTATAATGACTAATAACAAGCAAAACAAACTAACATGAAATGGGGATTAAAGAATCATACATACAGGAACGTCCTGACTAATCACTGTCCTGTCTCAGATCACTGGTTCACCACCACTCGTCTTTTACCCTCTCTCTCTGTGTCTCTGTCTCTGTCTCTCTGTGTCTCTCTGTGTGTCTCTCTCTCTCTCTTTCTCTGTCTCTCTCTCTGTCTCTCTCTCTCTTTATCTCTGTGTGTGTGTCTCTCTCTCTCTGTCTCTCTCTCTCTCTCTGTCTTTGTCTCTCTCTCTCTCTGTGTCTCTGTCTCTCTCTCTCTGTCTCTCTCTCTCACTGTCTTTGTCTCTCTCTCTCTCTGTGTCTCTCTCTCTCTGTGTCTCTGTCTCTCTCTCTCTCTCTCTCTCTCTCTCTCTCTCTCTCTCTCTCTCTCTCTCTCTCTCTTTATTAATCTCTAAAGTCAATTTTACTAGATTTTTTCTGGGACAGGTTACACTGGGTACCTCAAAGTGTTTTATATTTACCTAAAGAAGAAGGTGGGCAAGGCGTAGTGCACCTACAGAGCAGAACTGCTGCTTTTCCTTTACAGTTTTTACAGAAGTTTTTAACTAGTTCTATGACTTTTAGTTGGAAACCTGTGACCAGTACTATTTTAAAAACTTATGGTAACATGGGACTGGACAAGTCTTTGTTTTTAATGAACCCTCGGAGCTTGACTACCTCCAAACTACCTGTTTCTTATCGCAATCTTTTTAAAGTGTGGAGACTTTTTAACATACAGAGAGCAACAACCACAGACTCTTTATACTGGCTGCTGGAAGAACCCCTCACCCACGGAGCTCGCCTACACGTCACAGACAGCACCCTCACGCAGACTCTCATCACATCTGGTGTCTTCACGCTGAGGCACCTGGTGGATCTGGCTGGACCGGACCTCAACAACACTGAGAGAGTAGCTGCACGTCTGAAGCTGAGATCCAAACGCATTATAGCGCGACTACTCCACAGATGGAACTCTGCTCTCTCGCAAGAGGAAAAGGAAATGCTAAGGGAGTTCTGCGGAGGTACTGAGCAGCCAGCTGAAAATGATCCCTTTCCTGAACTGACTTTGTCTCCAGATCTAGAGGGAAGTACTGGTCACTTTTTAGACTGTAAATATGCCACGAACATGAATTTTTATAAAGTTTCTGGGAAATGTTTTTATAAAGCATGTGTGAAGGTTTTTAATAAACAGGGTGTGTCTCCATGGCAGGGTCGACACACCCTGGCGCTCTGTCCTCGGGCTGGGCGAGGACGAGCG
>NC_062536.1:20567112-20609612 GCF_022655615.1 Tachysurus fulvidraco
CCAGAACTTCGTGCCAAGTTAAAACGGTGTCGAGCTGTTTTAATGACCTTTTTACAGTAGATGTATTATGGCGCCCGAACCCGTACGACTTTGAACTGTGACCGCGAACATTTTGTTTACTGCAGCCGCAGCCATCATTACTGAGCGCGACCCGTCGACTCTGACAGTGAATGAGAGAGAATGAGACGAAGCGAACTCACAGGCCGTAGTGTGACATCCGGGAACCGACAGTGTAAACATAGATGATGTCACGGGTTTTTATTTAAAAGAAAGGACGTAGCCTTCGTCTGTATGTAGGCAAATTTCTATATTTACAATACTTACTAAAATATAATTTTTTTTTTTATATAATTTTTTTTTAGCTTTTGTATTAGTTGTTTGAAGAGTAAAAAAAATCGGTCTTAATGCAAATTTACAACCGGCAAGTCGGTCAGATTTTAATATTAATTTTTAATAAATTAATAAATTCCTAAATTGACAGGATCGGTCGTGTTTTACGGCAAACAAGTATATTTTTAAGGATGGCCTCATGTACTGATGTGTAAATCTATATGAGTGTATATCGGCTAGGTGTATTCGACCGTGCTGAATATTAATCAGCATCTCAATGAAATATAAAGAGATTCCTGAAATGTCTGTCCAATCACGTTGCAGCATAGTGACCTGTTTGCCAGAACGAACCAAACACGTGAGCTGAGGTTAAGAAGAAGACTGCTTAAGGTTGCCTAATATTTTATTAGTGTGTATGTACCAAAAGACCAGACGGGTGTTTCACTGAAATCTGCAGGTTCTATTAACGAGACTAAAACTGAAGAGGTTCACAAACATAAGATCGAAGACCTTCTAATTTAGACGTGGATGTTCTTCGAGGAAAACTGGGGCAGTAAACAGGCAGCTCCGAGTGTAGCTCCGAGTGTAACAGACGACGAGACGATGAGATAAAGAGACCGAGACAGACGGAGAGGAGGAGAAGTTCATGATCCAGAAGGGAGGATCTGCTCACATCAGTGACACGTTCATGTGGAAATCTCATCAACTCTCCGTCCTCCTCGTGCACCGGTCCACGGAGACCGACGGTCTCGTTTACTCGTTTACTCACTCCATCAAAAAGCATAGTTTGTCTTGATCAGAGTCAAACACAGTAGGAGGACGTTCGTCTTTAAGATGGAGCAGGAGATCACCAGCACATTCATCTGATTTGTATAAACTCGTGATCGCATGAAGAAAAGAAGGTTAGAAAGGAGTTCGGGATTTACGGAGCTTCACATTTATTAAGATCGACCGTGTGTAACTCACACCTCCAACACTGCCAGATACTTCTCAAGAAAAATCGTCATCGTCTGAGATTTTTCAATAAGGTCTAGACAGTTTGTCTTAAAATCCGTAGAAATATCAGTGAAAGAAAATGTGACCTGAACAAGAAATGTTTTTTTTTACTTTGAGGTCAAACGTAATAAAACGTCACAAAATATTAAAAATGTGAACTTAAAGATTAATACGATGATGTCTGTGTGAGAAGGTGGTGAGTGTCAGAATAAACGGAACAGGAGACCCGTATGTCATTAATATATTAGTGCAGGAATAGAGCTAGCTACGATGACGACATTAATGACTGCTTTACCTGCTTTACCTGAACGACTCCACGCTCATTATTCAGCAGCACAGAGAATAGCACTTCATCCAGCGCATGCTGTTAGTTTGTTTTTTTGCGTTTGGGGTAGGGCTGGGCGATACGGCTGAAAACTGTATCACAATATCAGTGCTTCATATTGGTCGATATCGATAATTATTGATATTTTTTATGACGCATTTAAAATGAGGACCAGGAGAAAAATCTATTAGATTTTAAACCTTTTTATTTGAAACTTCACCTTCCTCTGATCAGAATCCCCTCAGTTATTAATACAGAAACGTCACCAACCAGGAAACCTCCAATAATTATAATGTAAACATAAGTCTAAAGTCAAAATGAACACTTAACTATTATCTCTTAACATTTAAGGTGAGAAATGACAGAAAATGTAAGAAATGTTTAATAAAGTGTAATAAAATAGTGCAAAGTGTTAAATATAAACAGAGAAACCTTTATGGTGATCTGATTTTTCCTCTTTTATCTACAATATCCTCACCCGCTGCGGCTCATTTCCTGCTAATCAGTCGCCGGTTACTGAAGAGAAATCCATCATACCGGCACGAGACGACGATATGGCGCAACCGAACGTGATACTGTTACATGATTGGCTGTTAGCGTGCCACTCCCTACGTTGCTAGGTTACTAGTGAGTGAGTGCCTTTATTAATGCAACCAAACTTGCTTCGCGACCTCCGTTTTCTTCTGACGAAGAATAAAATTTCCAATCAAGAACTTAAAAGAACGGTAATAAAAATTACATTTTATCGATCGTTTTATCGAACACATTTTTTATTGATATCGATCACGTGTCTATCGCGATACACATCGTTATTGTTTTATCGCCCAGCCCTAGTTTGGGGGTAATGTGTAACAGAAACATGTCCACAGTTTGAAGGACAATGTGACCAACTGCTCATCTGCTACACTTACGGCTCACTTAAAGAGCATTTATAATGTTAGATTTATAAAATGTACTTTTTGAGTGTATTTACAGTTCATTCATTTATTCATCTGCTACCGCTTATCCGAATTTCTCGGGTCACGGGGAGCCTGTGCCTATCTCAGGCGTCATCGGGCATCGAGGCAGGATACACCCTGGACAGAGTGCCAACCCATCACAGGGCACACACACACACACTCTCATTCACTCACACAAACACACACACACACTACGGACAATTTTCCAGAGATGCCAATCAATCTACCATGCATGTCTTTGGACCGGGGGAGGAAACCGGAGTACCCGGAGGAAACCCCCGAGGCACGGGGAGAACATGCAAACTCCACACACACAAGGCGGAGGTGGGAATCGAACCCCCGACCCTGGAGGTGTGAGGAGAACATGCTAAACACTAAGCCACCTTGCCCCCCCCCCTCTATATTTACAGTTAAAAGATAAATTTCAGCTGTCAGACTGAACATTGAACCGAACACTTAAATCCCATAACACACACAAACTCAAACTCAAAGCCAGTGAAGCACAAGTGAGACACGTCCCTGTGTGTAAGTCACGTAACTTCTGAATAAAGTCTGTAGCTGCGTCTATAACATATGAATATAGATTCACACAATTTTATTATTAAAGGTCACACTTCTCTACACTCACATCTGTAGAACCTTACAACTCAGAGGTTCATTATCAGAAGGAAGCAAATCGTGTTAATAATAAAAAGATCTAAATGTCTGTTTATCAGAGCTCGGATGGGAGAACCTCCAGAACCTAAGACCATTTAAATTAGGAACCGATAAACCTGCAGCATCTCTAAATTCCAGTGTGTTTTATTACACTGATTCATCTCATGTTGTCTGAAATAAGTCCTTTATTGGTGCCCGAGGGAACAAATCAATGACAGAGGAAAGAAAATTGGGGCGTTATTATTACATCTAGCACAATGCACACAATGAAGCGGGTCCCGTTCGTCTCCCTGCAGTTATTCTCACTCTCAGTCCTTCAGTTTAAATTCAGTACGCTTTAATTCTCAGGATCTCATCCGCACCTCATCATTAATCAGTCTGTTTAACGTTAATAAATAAGAAACTGCAGAAAATAAAAAGGGGTAAAAGGGCAGCAGCCATAAAGAAGCGCGCTGGTCTGCAATCTAACACACTTTTAAATGTAACACGTCAGTAATGTTATTGTTCACATCAGAGCACAGAATCATCTGCAACTCATCTAAAGCATCACATCAGCATTACACCTTACTGAGTGTTACTGGGAAGCTATAAACAAATCACACACACACACACACACACACACACACACACACACACACACACACACACACACACACACACACACACATATACACACACACGCACATGCACAAATATATATATACACACACGCACGCACACACACACACACGCACACACACACCCAAACACCTACACACACACACACAGGCATACATACACACACATACACACATACAGACACACACACATACATACACACACATAAACACACACACATATAAACATACACGCACACACACACACACACACACACACACGCGCACACACACACACACACACACACACACACACACACACACACACACACACACACACACACACACATACACACGCGCGCGCTAATTTAATATTCTAATCAATCTGCTCCGTTTTTGATGAAAACGCACACAGGTGTCCACCTGCAGCCATAAAACTCTTCATTTTGCTGCCCTGAATTGATGAAACCGGCACCAGAAACGGTTCAGTAAGAGATGTGAACCAGAGCCAAAGCCTTTCTCTCACCTGAGACACAGAGACAGCGTTGGAGTGAAAGCTGCAGTCCAGCTGATGATGGAAACAGTGACGGATCAGATGATGATTCTCCAGATGTTTCTCCCAGCACTTGTGCGGATATTTTCTCCAGATTAACACTGTTGCGCAGTAATTTGGGGCAGATAAATGAGTGTGTGCGGGGATCCGGGAGCGGTTTTATTTCTCCGCGCTGCCGCTCCCTCCTGCTTCAGCTACAATGCCAACAGCCGCCGCTGGGGGCCACTATTGCGCCGAATTCTAATCTATTTATTCTACTTTTATTTATTCATTTATTTATTTTAAACGATCAGAAACAGAAATGATCAGAAAGTTTGTTTTGTATTCGTCTGTCCACGTGAATAAGTGTGGATTGTTATTTTTACACTTAGTAAAAATAAAAAGGGAAGCAATACAACCTGATCCTCGTGGATTCTGGAAATAATTATTTTTTAAGAATAATTAAATAAAATTAATTAAATTTAATTCCGAAAATTAATCTCCTGAATCAGGGGTTCTGAAAGATCAAATTATTTTCCATTCAATGAGCCAATTTTTATGTATATAAAATTCCATTTGACATTATTTATAGGTTTAATAACAAATAATCCTGGGTTGTGATTTCCACTAATGTAAAAAATAAATAAAAATGAGAAAAAATCATGGACATCTAGTAATATTAATAACTCCCTTAAACCATCTTTGTCTATAAACATTTTATTGATTTTTATTATTTTTGGGAAATCCGCCAGGTAGCTGATGAGTAGTCTTGACATTGCCAAGGTCGATGCTTGTTGTGTGTATAACTCCAGGGTATCCAGGTGAGGGGGCAACACTACAAATGGCTCCTGGAAGCTCCACTCGCTCAGGGGTATGTTAGATGCCCTTGGGTCAGAGGTTAGTGCTTTTGTTGTGTCCGCATTGTATCATGGTCACATCCTTGAGGTCAGGATCATGAATATAAGAGAAAGCATCATCTCTCTAGTTATACACTAAAGCCTGGCATGTAAGGGAATTAAACTGACTTTCTAAAGTCAGAAGGTCAGGGTTCTGTAGCCATCCATCCTGCAGCTCTACCCATAATAAAGAACATTGTGTAAGCAGCCAACTCAGCTCCTCGTGCACTACACGAGCCTCTGAGTGGATAACAAACTGAATTAGATGATCTCGAGTCTACAGCATTATACCATGACCTCTCAATGACTAAATTCACTCAAGACACTGGAATGGAATCATAATGAGGCTGGACGTTTTTATAAACTCATTATAGGTGCAGACAATTTAAAATAGATTTAAAAACATTTTTATTCTTCAACATGATTAAAGCCTTTAGTATCAATTGATATGTTTTGTTGATTCTGTATTGGTGTTTATTGTTTTATTGATTTTATTGATTTATTTATTTATTTTAAGTAATTGATTTTAAACTACATCATTCTGTTAGCATGTGTCATTTAAATAAAAGTGACGTTTAAATAAACTCTTGCTTTGGTATTTGTTAAAATTTTAATGTTCAGTTCAAAAGGTAAAATGTCTCGTTGTACTGACCATCAGTTCCTGGCATCGATTTTTATTATTTACAATTAAAAATAATAATAAAACCTACAATTAACACAATTGAGCCAAAATAAAAGGCAAAATAGATAAAAATACATGTATATATGGAAATTGAAAGATTTTGTATTAATAAAATGGTAGGCAACATGATTCTGTATATTTTGTATATTCTGTGAACACAAACTGTGACTGAAGTCCCCTTCAGAGAGTGAGCACTGAGCTCGGAAGCACTTTGCTGCCATCTTGTGGATCCTATTAAAGTTTCAACATGAACAGAAATTTACAAACGGACTGTTATCAAATAATATATTATGAGAAACTCTATTAAATTGTTTAAAATATTAATCTAAGTATTAACTAATGAATCTTGTGTAAAGGCAGATCACGTGATGTGTGTAGTTAGTAAGGCACTTTATATAAAGGTAATAAAATGTTCTCAGATGAGGAAAGATAAAATATGATATTTGTTTTAATATTGTTTATTAAGATGTTAAGCTTTCAACGTTAGGTTGTACGTAAATCATTTTAAACAGTCCTAAGATCCAGCATGTCAAAATGTCATTTTGACTATAATGAATGATCATTGAGATAACTGAGGTGAGATGTGTGAGTGTAGTTCAGTATAAGTTATAGCACCGACAGTGTAGTGAAAGAAGCACACATTTGATTAAGGAACAATTGTAGAGATTTCACTTTCTCTAATCTTGCTAAGAACATAAACGTGATGGTCTCTGTGGTTGCTGGGCGTTGTAGTCCACGGTGGTCATGTTTGTAGGCTGCAGTGCATTCTGGGAATAATGTAGTTGGAGGTGTCAGGTGTCGGCGTGACACACTTAGTAGATAGACGAATAGAAAAAAAAGAGAAACATAATTAAAGTTTTTATACAAATAGAAAGCTGATTATTAGATTATCAGAAATAGTTTAATCAAGCTCAATGAAGTCACTCACCTCCTGTGTCTCCTACATCATGTTTTTCACAGAGCCCCACAGTTATGGAACAGACTTCAAATTAGTGTTCGGGACTCAGACACAGTGTTTAAGTCCAGGATAAAAACACATTTGTTTAGTTTAGATTTTTATGGATAACTTTTCTCAGGTAAAGGAGCAGATCTGGAGGGTTCATGGTTATAGAGTGTTTGGTGAACTGGGATGTCTGGATGTTGTCTCCTTACCACCCTCACAAGTCGCTCAGGTTTACAGACTGTGGCATGGTGGGACACTTTACATCCCAGGAAGCCCTCATGTCTGTGTCACCTTCTGACAGCCTTTGCACATAATTTACATTGTCCATAACCTGATTACAGTCATACCTAACAATTTTTCTCTCTCTCTGTTGAGCTATACAGTATATGCCACTCCCGAGCTCTCTGTGTTCCGAGTTCCTGGCCTGATCGTCTCTTCTTACGGAGCTACTTCATCAATCCTGATGTTCTACCCCTGGTTGGAGTCTCATCACCCAGTTGTCACCTTGCCAGGGATTGATCTTCATGGTCAGTCAGTGTCTCATTGGATTGTTGTGTATGAAGCCACCCAGAGACTGTCATGTCGTCTTCTGTACCAGTGTTGTGTCAGTCAGCTGTATGTTCTGGTGTTTATCAGCAATCAGGTCTGAGCTGAACTCAGAGTTTACGTTGACTCATTAGTTCCTCAGGAGCTCTCGGCTGCATTATTATACACTGTTGTAGAAAGGACGTTATTTACATTTACACTATTTACTGTAAAGTGTCACCCAAATGAGGATGAGGTTCCCTTCTGAGTCTGGTTCCTCTCAAGGTTTCTTCCTCATATCATCTCAGGGAGTTTTTCCTTGCTGCCATCAGTCCTGGCTTGCTCATTAGGGATAGGGATAGATATATAGTATAAAGTATATCTTTTTAAATTAATTTTACGCCTTTAGTGTATATATTTATTTATTTTTACCCTAATTTATATATTTATTTCTTTTTTTCTCTCTTCTGTTTCCATACTTCTGTAAAGCTGCTCTGAGACAATGGGAATTGTTAAAAGTGCTATACAAATAAACTGAATTTAATTCAAATTGAATTGTTTTGTTCATGATTATTTCACAGTGTCAGATTACAGATGTATTAAACACAAATTAAATGATTTTATAGGTAATTCTAGTTATATGCAATATGATTATATAATATAATAATATAATATAATAATGATTATATGCAACATTTCTGTTATTGTGAGGAACAGAGAGACAACTTAACTGTTTTGTGACATGAGTGAAGTCTTGTCAGTTCACATGCCATGCAGCGACTGAAAGGACATTTTCCGCCTAACTTTTTGGGGCCAAAAGAAGATTTTCTTCACTAGTGCAGATGATTTGAAGTGACTTTGAAGGCTAGCGTGGATTTTGATAACACACGATTAGGTAAGTTTTTGCCAACTTGCCTCAGGGGTAATGCTTTTAGCTACTGGGACAGTTTGCCAAGCAATAACGTAAAGGACTATAGACAAGTAAAAGACAAAATGAAAGAGGTTTTTGGCAACCGATTTTATCTATCAACATTTCAAAGTTACATCAATGCACCCACATGCCTACCTGGTGAGGCTCTTCATGATTTTGCCACAGAAATTAATCATTTGATGGAGGAAACGTTTCCCATTTATGAGGCTAATGCAAAGAACGGAGAAAATTTGAGGTATTTCATTACTGAAATTGAACCTTTCGTATAGCTTTGCATACATGAACAAGGTGTAGACACATTGGATGCTGCTCTTAAGCTGGTCCTGCAGATTGAGCAGGCCCACCAGGCCTGGACTTCTACAACAGCAGGGGCCTTAACTTCAGCAAACCCTGGAATGTTTGTCAGAGAGTCGATCAACTACAGCTTGAAGGTCAACAGACAGAGGCATACCAACATCTACATTTCTGCAGACCATCAATGGCACAGCCTTACCTAGGAGGATTCACAAGGCTGCACATCTCAGATATGACAGATATTCATATACTGACTGTGACTCTTTCTATGAGCATAGCAGACCTTCATATAGAGAAACTAGTGGTGAGAGCCTACTATTGGGATCAAAGACCTAGGAGGTTACAACATAGCACAGCTCGAGACTATCTGGATCATTCTGGTCAGGGTGGCAGGTCATTGGAAGGCTACTCACCGAAGTGGCAGCACCCCTGGAGCAGGGGGGTTGAGGGCCTTGCTCAAGGGCCCAGCAGTGGCAGCTTGGCTGTGCTGGGCCTTGAACCCCAGTCCTCCGAGCAACAATCCAGAGTAAATAAATGCACTTGGAGAGATTGTTTCCTTGGTACCAACAGGCAAGTTCTACTTGCAGTATAGTATTAAGGCCCTCTTGAAAAATGGCTTTTAGTGCAGCATCATTCCAGCTAATGTACAGAACTATATGGCAAACCTAACTGCCAAATCAGTGCCTTGGCATATCTGAAGTACCTGTACTGATACATCCCTTTCTCCTGCCAGGTATTCGAATACATCCTGCAACAGTTGAGAGAGGTAGTCAGGGCAGCAGAAAGGTTCTGACCTTCTGTGTGCATGACTAGAAATTGTTATTACCAGAGATTTTTTGTAAGACATTTTAGATGTGGGCAAGAGTAAAAACTTCCCCAACAGCTGCCACTTTTAGGCCCTTGAGCTCAAACCTATGTGCCTTGCTCAAGGGCACCTCAGTCGTGGCCGGCCCGAGACTCGAACCCCCAACAGTCGGTTGGGAGAGGTTTGATGAAACTCTTTAGTGAGAGAAGAATTCTGGAAGTCATCTAAATTCAACCAGCACCTCTTGCCTGGACTGTACCACTCCCACTCAACAAGATAGTGGAGTCACCTTTTCCTCCTTTGTGAATGGTCTTTATGAATGGTCTGTGAGCACCTATGCCATCTCTATAACTGTTGCGGGGCCTTTTATGGGTACCAGCTTGTAAGCCATTGAAAAACGGTCCACACTTTCCATTATGGCAGAGCCATATAAAGTGACACAATGTATAGGTGCATAACCATTGTTTAATGTAATCATTACCTAATTGTGTTCACCTGTACTATGTTTCATTTCTTTTTGTGTTGCCCCCATTTCTTACTCTCGCAAGAAAGCTTCTATGACGTCACCCTTCCTTCCGGATTTCTATATAAGGAAGCGGGATGTGGTATCTCAGTGGTTAAGGTGTTGGGCTACTGATCGGAAGGTCATGGGTTCAAATCCCAAGTCCACCAAGCTGCCACTGCTGGGCCCCTGAGCAAGGCCCTTAACCCTCAGTTGCTCAGTTGTAAGTCACTCTGGATAAGGGTGTCTGCTAAATGCCGTAAATGTAAATGTAAGCGGCTCGCTGGCGTTCTGGGTAGCGAGGTAAATGGCTATAGGTGCACCAGCTGTATTTTGTAAGGATTGTTCGTGTTTTTGTGTGGATTATACGTGTGTGGTATTTTTTGCGTCTTGGGACTCACTTTGGAATATTCTTTTCCTACACTGGATTATTCACCTGTGAGGATGCTATTACACCCATCCATAAACCAGACTTCTTACTATGTCGCTACATCCGGTGAGACTGTGCACACAATTCACATATTGGGTTTTGGGGAATTTTTTGTATTTATTTGTAAATAGTAAAATTTTATAATACACTTTGAATTGCTTATATTTTGGGTGTGTCTGTCTGTTTCCTGTGCGGTAATTTCATTAGGGAGTGGTCCCCCAGTTATTAGTGTACGGGTCAGTGTATAATATATATGTGGACTGTTACACTGTAGTCAAGGGAGGCCACTAAAAGGCATTCTGAATCAGTGCTACAATGGACATCTGGACATCTTTTAGATTTCAGGATCCTCACAATGGGATGCCTTGTTTTTATTAAAAGCAGTGTAATACAAATAAATGTGTGTAATATATGTAAAGTAAAATAAAAGGAAATTACAAACAAAATTTCCTTTAAATAATCAAACAATTCTAGTTTAAAAAGAAATAAGTAAAATGCAAAGATACGAACAAACTAAGAAACACTCTCCAAGTGTAAGCCTGCGTTTGTTTTCCTAATGCACCCTCCATCAGCAATAACAAAGTATAGCACAATGAGCTTGCCTCTAGGTGAATGTACACCCATAACTAGTTCTAAAACACTATTTATACCATTTATTAATATGATTCCATTACAACATTCAGCTTCGGTCAGCATCCTGAGACGTCTCTTCACGTTTTCTGCTGATCGTGTGTTCTTTTGCAGCTGACACAAAACCTTGTGATTTCCTTTGAAGTTTTCACTGTTACTCTCTGTCTTAATATCTGAACATACTAATGAACATTATATCATTTCTTAATCATACAAATGATTACATAAATTCATATAAAAGGTAAAGAAAACATCATTATATAAGATGAAAAAGAAAACATAACGATTCTATAATCTTCTTTCAGCAAGATTATAGATTCACCAAGATGGGTCTTGATCAAACTGTCTAGGTACAGTGTCTGTTCCTCTTTTGGGTGTAGCAGTGGACACAGTGGATATGTCTGTATTCACAGAAAGAAAAACACTTTATCTCACAATAAAAATACACTGTTACTCAATAAGGTTTATGACATGCTGATCAGTGTTTACAGTTCAGGGTCTGAGATTTCAAGCAAACATCTAAGATTCTAAATAAAAGTTATCAAGTCTTATCACTGAGACAGAAAGCTGAAAAGTTAGCACACCCCTCTGACCTGCACAGGTGACTCCAACAGGAGAGCAGTCAGTGTGATTCTTCAGGGAATGATGACAGTCCCACAAGTGAATCTCATCCCCTCGACACTTCACTCTGTTCAGCCAGAAAGTCCCTTCACCAGAACCAACCCGAACATCAGCACTCAGCGCCGACCCACAGCCCAGCTGTCTGCACACCACCTGAGCGTTCATGATGTTCCACTGATCATCACAAACGGAGCCCCACGTAGAGTTATGATACACCTCCAACCTCCCAGAGCAGCTTCCCTTTCCTCCACTCAGCCTGAGAGTCCAGTGTTCTACATCACACACATCACACACACTCAATGCTGAATTGTGGTTAGTCAAAAGATGGTGATTAATGTTAATTTAACATTTATGGAGGGAGGTTCCAGAGAGAGAAAAGAGAGACTGGTGACGGAACATATTTTTATAGCTAATATACTGTACATACATATGAAAGGCTCATCATTATTTATTATAAAAAAGATGATCTTCTGGGTGAAAACAGTAACTGTGACTAAAAGGACAGATTTAATTGTCCTTACTTGAGCAGTATTTCTGAAGAGGAAATGACGAGCATGTCCCTTGAGAACGTAGAGACGTTCCATCATCTACAGTAATAAAACAGACAAAACAGACTTTTCTCTCATTCTTATTTTATATTAAATATTTACACAACTTCTACAGCATTGTATAAACTAGTATAGAGAGAGAGAGAGAGTCCTCTTACCTGTGCAGGTAATATGAACCACTTCATTATGATTATCACATCTGTTCTGTCCCCAGGGTGAAGATGGACACTGCAACAGATTAGAGTCGTGTTTCCTACATTTCACATGATCCAGCCAGTTGGGAGCAGATTTTACTCGTGCTTCAGCGTTTGACAGACTGCTACGTCTTCCACAGTTCAGCTCTCCACACAGCATGTTTGCCGTCTCATCATCCATCTGATTGTGACACACATTACCCCAGGTTCCATTGTAGAACACTTCCAGATTCCCCTCACAGCCCTTCGTGAGTCGGATCTCTTTAAACTCTGGTGAGAGAAGGACGACTTACACTTCATTTGAAAACGTCCTGTTTTATCCACACAGTTAAATATGTGTAAAATTATCTTTATGTAAAAATATATTTAAGATTCATTACATTTATAAACAAATCCTTACTATCATGTTGAATTTCAGAAACTTTGGACCTCAGTTTTGAAATAAAACATATACATATCTAACAGGTTTATTGTCAGTCATCAAACTGTACCTGAGCAGACGACTCCTACGTCCTTATGGTGTCCACATTCACCCTCTTCACACAGCTGATATCTGCAGTTCCACAGGGACGTCTCGTTCCCCTCACACTCCACCTCATTCAGCCATATGGACCCAGTTCCAGGACCAAACCAGGCTGGTATGTGGTTACTGAGGGCCTCTCCACACTGCAGCTGTCTGCACACCACCTGAACATCCTCAATACCCCACGAGTCATCACACACAGTCCCCCACGAGCCACTGTGGAAAACCTCCAGCCTTCCTGCACAGTCTCCACCAGAACCAACCAGCCTGATGGACTCTCGGACTGGATAACATTTTTTTTATAAAACAAATTAAATAATGTAAATAATATAATTTCATACAAAACTGAAAGTGTCTGTACATTTAAAAATATGTATTTTACAATTTTAAGATACTTATCACTTTCATTAATAGTTTTTTTATTTGTTGGTGTTTACCTGAACAGGTGATGTGGAGCTGTTTCCCGGAGCTGCAGTTGACAGGTTCAGCTTGTGCACTGCTGCAGTTCCTCAGATGTTCTTCACTCCCAGAGCAGCTGAAACCTGTTACACACATGTGTTTGTGTTCATTGGTGGATGGAGAGGAGCGGTAGTTCAGCACAGAGCCACAGCCCAGCTGTCTGCAGAGCACAGACGCCTCAGACAGACTCCACGAGTCCAGGAGAACTCTCCTCCAGTCCTGCCTGAAATAAATCTCCACCTCCCCCTGACACTCGCTCCCTCCAGACAACCGCACTCGCCCCTCATGAAGCGCCACAGAGGATCCTGAAGCAGAAGAAGCTCATTTAAATATTGTAATGAACTCTGACATTATTCAGTAACCTGGAGTATGTGATGTTAATATCTCACCATTACAGATGACTCCAGCGTCATGTTTATGAGAGCATGGAGCTCGACTCCATGATGAGATGCCACATTGTGATAGGTGTGTCTCCTTCCCCTGACAATCAAACACATCAGCCCAGATGTGGTTACTCCCCTCCCCAAACCAGTCCACCTCCACCATGGCGACAGCACTCCCACAATCTAGCTGTGCACACAGAACATCTGCAGCTCTCATATCCCAGCCTACAGCACAAACTGTGCCCCACACACCGAGGTACAGGAGCTCCACTCGACCAGAACAGGAGTCTGGTCCATTCAGCAGCCGAGCCTCTGTGTAACCTGAACAAACAGCCGAGAACTCAGTGAAAGAGGAACATTAACACAGGCACCTTAAAGTTTGATTGACAGCTCTGTGGTCTCTATTTAAACAGAAGTTACATCATGATACTTAACCAGAACATGTTAATCCCACATCGTTGTCATGGGAACAGGTTGAGTGTTTGAGTGAAGATGATGTTGGACAGGATGCAATCCCAGATTCCTTTCCTCTACACTGAAGCTCCTCTGTCCACACCTGACCCTCCCCTCGGCCAAAAGCAGCTGATCCCAGAACCTTCCCAGGAATCCCACAGTCCAGCTCTCGACACACAATCTCTGCATCCTGCTGGTCAAAGTCAGCATCACACACTGTGGACCAGGAACCTCCATGAAACACCTCCAATCTCCCAGAGCACCGGTGAGGACCAGCACTGAGTCTCGGCATTCTGTGAGCTGTGTTTTATTTAATTGTGTAAATATTGTTTTTAACAAGACAGAACATTATGAAATCATTACAATGTTATCAAATGTAGCTTAAATAAATCTATTGTGTTTAAAATATACTTAGATAAAAATCAAAATTTTAATAAGTTTAATAAAGTTTATTTATTGTTATTAAATTAAAATTAATCAATAATAATAATGTAACTTAGTAATGTTTGTTCTAAACACAGAAGTTTACCTGAGCAGGTGACTCCAGCATCTTCACCATGTCCACAGTTACTTCTTCCCCACCCATTTGACCTACAGTCCTTCAGTGTCGACTCTGATCCACTACAGTCCACATCATCCATCCAGATTGGTCCTGATCCTGGTCCAAAGTGACCGTATTGTGGTGCATTTACAGCCTCCCCACAGCGCAGCTCTCTACACACCACTGCAGCATCGTTCATATCCCAGTCATCACCACACACTGTTCCCCACTGTCCATCATGAAGAACCTCCACTCTCCCAGCACAGCGACTTCCACCATTCACCAACCTCACACTGTCTGAGAGAGAGAGAGAGAGAGAGAGAGAGAGAGAGAGAGAGAGAGAGAGAGAGAGAGAAAGAGTTACACTCTATTTCTCTCACACACACATACAGTATACATACACATACACACACACACCAACACACACACTCATACACTGTTTAAGGAAATTGGAAAAAGAATGATCTTGTGATGTTGTGAAGTTGCAAAAGATTATCGTAAGAAGGAACATAATTCAATTCTTATAACAGAGTTAGGTTATACGGGCTAGAAGAGAAAGTGAAAAGTAAGAAAAGATAGACAAAGGGACAGGAAAATATGTCAAATGAAAATAGATGAAAACCTACTTAAGATAGAGGCCCTAGAAGAGAAGGTGAGGAACTTAAATATTAATATAAAATAAAATGTTTTTGACAAATGAAGACATCAGACACTGTACCTAGACAGTTGGAAAAAGCATGACGAGCCCAACGAAGATGATCATACTTCATTAAGTTTAATTTTTCAGAAGTTCAAGAGAACTCTGAAGTGTTTTCTTTTATTACTTCTATGTAACTTTGTATACTCTGATATAACCTTTCAGAATGTATATACTGTAGGATTAAGTTGTAGTGAGCCTTGACTTAGATGAGCTCATCATTATCCTGTACACAAGAGCACTGCGACCTGGATATCTTAACCACAGGTGTTGGATATATATAACCATGGATGGTCATTTAAGTGTTTCGAATGATAAATCGGAAGAGACTCTGATGTACAGTGAGTATTGCAACAGAAAAAACAAGGGTTGCTGTGATCCATGAGTAATGTTGAGCAACAACTAATGTTGCAGGAAAAGTGTATAAAAACCTATCTTGAAACATACTTGGTGTGCATTATAGTGTAGGCAGGTTCAGTGTGTGTAATACTCTGAGTGCATTAGAGAACAAACGCAAGCTAGTGTTTCTTGGTTTGTTATTATCTTTGCATTCTAATTACTTTTACTTATTGTAATACTGTTTGATTATTTGAACGAGATTTTTATTTGTAATTTTATTTTATTTTACTTTACATATACAGTATTACACACATTTATCTGTATTACAGTACATTGATTTTAATAATAATTTTAATAAATCCATTGCATTACAGTTGTTGTAACCTTTATTGAGAGACTATAAAACATTGTCATTTAGGAGTGCTATCACGCTACTTTTTGTACTGGTCCCCACACTGATGCTGCTGGAAAGCGTGCGCCATTTCGTGCACGATTGCACACACATATGAACGCATGTTCACGAGTGGCGCGGTTATCGAGCTGTCGTTTATAAACACCGTTGCCCTTGGGCGTTTATTCACGCAAATGTTCACGCAATAAATTGTTGTATGACAGACAGACAGGCCAAGAGATGCACTGCACTGCACAGCTAATTTAGCTAGTCAGATAGAGGCTAGAAACAGAATCACATCAACTTAACTTTACTGTTATTTGCTCTTGCTGACATCAAACTTGAAGAGAACAAAAGTTGACCTGATTGATTTTCTCGTATTTCACTTTCTTTTTGTTTCTTTTTTTTTCTTTTCATTGCCAGATGGATAGCTCCGCTTCATATTGTCATCTACACAGTAAACATTAACTGAACAGGTTGACTTTCGTCCCGTCGCACTCACACCTGTCATCGCTAAGTGCTACAAAAGACTGGTCCTCACCCACCTTAAAGCCTGTCTGCCACCCAGCCTGGACCCTTACCAATTTGCCTATCGCCCAAATAGTTCAACCGAGGATGCCATTTCCACTGTACTTCATTCTGCCCTGACTCACTTGAATAAACCTGACACCTGTGCCAGGATGCTGTTTGTTGATTTCAGCTCAGCTTTTAATACAGTTAGCCCTTCCAAGCTAACGCTGAAGCTGGAACAACTTGGCATCAGCACACAACTCTGCAATTGGACTCTGGACTTCCTTACGAACAGATCACAGTCTGTTCCTCTGAACACTGTCACCTCCTCCAGTCTTACCATCAGCACTGGGGTACCTCAGGGATGTGGATTGTCTCCACTACTATACTCCCTTTTCACCCATGACAGCATACCTGTCCATACCTCAAACAGCATTATAAAGTTTGCAGACGACACCACAGTGGTAGGCCTGATTGACGGTAACGGCGAGGCGGCTTACAGGGAGGAGATCCAGCACCTAGTAGCATGGTGTGAGAACAATAACCTTGAACTTAACACCAAAAAGACCAAGGAGGTCATTGTGGATTTCAGACGTGCTGGAAATCACACTCATCCTCCAATTCACATCAACGGAACTGCTGTTGAGCGTGTACCCAGCTTCAAGTTCCTTGGAATACACATCTCTGAGGACCTCACCTGGACTCTGGACTCTTCCATCATGATCAGAAAGGCACAACAGCGCCAATATTTTCTGAGGAGACTTAAAAAGCCCCGTCTGTGCTACAGGATACTGGAGAACTTTTAGCACAGTACCATTGAGAGTATCCACACAAACTGCATCTCAGTGTGGTACAGCAGCTGCACAGCTTCAGAGCCCTTCAGAGGGTGGTGAAAACATTATTAAATCATTGGTATTAAACTACCCACCTTGGAGAACATTTTCAAAAAACGCTGTTTGCAAAGGGTGAGGGGCATCACCAAAGATCCCTCTCACCCCAACACGGCATGTTTACACTTCTCCCATCGGGCAGACGCTACCGTTGTCTCAGAGCCAGAACAAATAGACTGAAAAATAGCTTCTTTCCTGTGGCTGTTTTTGCACTGAACAACTGATATGGACTAATGGACTGTTTACACAAATGGATGTTATTGCACTAATGGACTATTACACAAACTATGCTGACTTGCACACTTGCTCTCTTTTTTCATTGCTGCTCACCACTGCCTTATTGTATATACCCACCTGATTTCTGTTTATAGTAACAGCAATATATTATATTAATAGCTGTATATATTTGTCTATAGCACATACCATTCTGTAAATTTCAGTTTATACTAATAGCCATCTGCATATTATATTTTTAGTACAAGTATATTCATCTGTATATTATATTCATAGTACTGTACATACACGTCTGCAAATTACTGTTTATAGCAATCGCCATATTTTGTTACATCCTTCTGTAAAATTCAGTTATAATTATAGTCATCTGTATATTATGTTCATAGCACACACACATCCATAAATTACTTCTATTACCATTTTATTTAACTTATCTAAATCTTGTACACACTGTATATCCTGCACTTACTACTATTGCACTCTGGTTAGACCTAAACTGCATTTTGTTGCCTTGTACTTGTACATGTGTAATGACAATAATGTTGAATCTAATCTAATCTAATCTAATCTAATCTAATATGGTGTTAACAATCACCACTCTACTGTCACTTTTCTTCTGTGTTTTGCACTATTTTGCACCACTTTAAAATCATGCATCCTTGCACCACCCACCACCACCTTCTGGTTAGATGCTAACTGCATTTCATTGGCTCTGTATATATACCTTGCACAATGACAATAAAGTTGAATCTAATCTAATCTAATCTAATCTAATTAACACCCTCCGTAAAATGAGGCAGGGGAGGTGGGGCCTTGCGTAATTTGTGGGGCCCTACGCAACTTGCATAGTGAGTGTATAGGGCCGAACGGCTCTGCTCACAATAAATCATGTCTAAACTCTAAACATTAATCTGGAGCTGATTTTATAAGTGAGGCCTCAGAAAAAACCCTGAGGATGATGTGTGTACTCTCATGTACAGCTTTTTATATTCTATGAAGATAAAACACTTTCACTGTTTATAAAGTTACAATCACTCCAGGAAACTTTCTTCATGTCATGATTAAAACTGGTCCCTACTGTTAAAGTGAGAAGTGTGCGATGTTTTCTTGTGAATAATCAGTGTGAACTTACCAGCTGCTGTGAGTGTGAGTGTGGATGAGAGAAGAATTAAAGTCAGACAGATTTCCATCTCCCTCCTCGCTGTACACGATGTGTTCACCTCCACTCGCCCAGAGAGACTGAGAGAAGTGTATCCCCTCATTCAGCCCCCTACAGAGAGACAGACAGAGAGACAGACAGAGGGAGAGAGACGGCCGCCAATCACACTCACTGTTACCTTATTAGAAAGACGAGAGGAAATCATCACACAGCCTCAATAACAAATCAGATGAGGCATCTTTCACTTTCTCCATATATATCAAAATAACGTCAGAGCTGATGAACAGAGCTCCGCCTCCTGTCTCTGTGGTGTGTGACTGATGAACAGAGCTCCGCCTCCTGTCTCTGATGAGAGTCGACCACATCACACGCTGATTTCAGAGAGAGGAAACACTCGGCTGTCGTACAGCATTAATTCCTGACAGCACAGAGCAGATACACACACTGATATACACACTGTAACTACATCAGTTACACATCCCTTCTACACACACACATACACAGACACACACAATTCTTAACTGAGATTTCTGTTTAGTGAAATGTGTTTGTTTTCTTAACTGACCTGCTCAGGGCACTAAGGGCGCTATCAGTACACACACACACACACACACACACACACACACACACACACACACACACACACAGTATCAGTGCACACACACACACAGGAGGTATGAGTACACACACACAGGGAGTATCAGTACACACACAAACACACAGAGACGCGTACACACACACAATGAGTAACAGTACGTGCACACACAAACACACACAGACGCATACACACAATGAGTAACAGTACGTGCACACACACAGTATCAGTTATCAGTACACACACACACACACACACACACACACACACACACACACACACACACACAGAGTATCAGTACACACACACACACAGTATCAGTACACACACACATTGTATCAGTACACACACACACACACACACACACACACACACACACACACACACACAGTATCAGTACACACACACACAGAGTATCAGTACACACACACACACACACACAGTATCAGTACACACACAGTATCAGTACACACACACACACACACACACACACACACACACACACACACACACACACACACACACACACACACACACACACACTGTAAGAGCCTTTTTTTTTTTGGTTTTTGGTAAAATGGAAATATGTGCTATACTGTAGGAGCACCCATACCCTTTAGTTGATACTTTATTTTTGAATAGTTTGATAGAGGCACAAAGGTAAAGAACTTTGCTATAATTTGCACTGGACTTATTTGAAGTGTTCAGAAATCATGGAATCCCTTGTTGACTGAAATTGAAGCATAATGTTTGAGTGAAAACTTGGAATTGAAGAAATTTGGCCTTTTTTGGAACTTTGAGAGAGCGAAAGCTTTGAAGTTGATTCACCATTAGAGTGTGTGGTGGAAATTCTATTCTACTAATCAGATATTACTAGGCAATTTTTTTTGTTCAATAAAGTCCTTCTGTAGGTATTGGAAAGGTGCTTATGGCTGGAATGGGATGCCTGGATGCACCTCCAATCCCCTTCCCACATTGTGTTTCTTACAGATTAAACATCAATCAAAAAAAATTTAGAGTAATTTTGGAATCACTTAGTGTACCAGGTCTTTTATTATTTCACTATACATCCCCCCTTTTGACACATGGTCTTTACCATTTTGTCAAGGTGTTAATGATCAGTCTAATTGCTAGAAACATATAAATCCTCCGGTGACCCGGGTATGTAATGCTTCATGATGGCGCTGCTGGCACTGTTGGAGGATTACGCCAATGGCAGAATAAGGAGAGAACGGGTTTTCAGGGACCATGATGATTTCCTGGCCCATTATGATGACTGGCTAATAAGCTGATTTAGATTCCCTAGAGCTGTGCTCTTAGATCTATGTGTTGAATTGGGTCCAGTATTAGAGATAGCAACATGCTGGAACCAGCCCAGTCCAAATACAAGTCCTCACCACTCTGGGGTTCTTGGTAACCGGCTGTTTCCAGTGGGAATTGGCAGAGGTAAATTATTTATATAAAAAAAAACTATAAGTAATCCTCAACTTTGTGTCTAAGACCTTTTTGTATATGAAATAATTCTATTGGAATCTATCATCTCACCCTATATGTCTGGTATATCACAGCCATCCGAGTGCCATAATACAGTAAGCTCAAGGTGGTGCTGAGATTTCAACGCTCAAACTTCTGATCAGTATATGAATATTTATTTATTTATTTTTACTGCCTAAGATGTTCTATAATGACACTGAACACAGATTCATCACTACAAGAGTCACTCACTCAAATTACATAATCACATTATATTATAAAATACATTTTATTTAATCACTTGTTTTAAAAAAATACATAAAGAATTTATTTAGAATGTGACTAAATCTCGGCACGAAAGCTTTTGAAAGCTGTGGTATACAGTAAGAGATAAACCAAGGTGAATATTTCAGGACATCCGGAAAACAAATTGTCAAAGAGAAATAAAACAAAATCAACAGCAAAACTGGGCCAAGTATACAGAGCTCCACTCATGAATAAATTATTAATAATTTTAAGTAATATTACATAACGTTTGATATATTCAAGAATTTTTAATTTCCTATTAAATGTTTAAATTAATAAAGGCACATTTACTCTGGACTTCAGGATTATAAATGTAATAATTTTAAATGATTATTTAATAATAATTTTTATTTGGAGCGTTACAATTTTGTATGCACCAGATGGCACTAAAGAATTTATAAACAGAGATTTGTGTTTAGTTAAATATTTTCTCTCACTTGACCTGCTCGGGGCGCTGTTAGGATTCTGCTGTATTATTATTATTATCATTATTATTACTATTATTAATATTATTATTACTACTACTACTACTACTACTACTACTACTACTACCAATAATAATAATAATAATAATAATAATAATAATAATAATAATAAACTCATATTATAATTTAAATATAGTATTATTAAGTTATAGATATGATTAATTATAGATTTTTTTCTGAATACAAACACAACTCCTGAATATTTTTTAATGTCTGTTTGATCCCATATTATGGAGGGTGAGTCCACATAAACCACGATAATAACTGGGTGTCCAGCTAAACACTTGTGCATATTTCTAACAATCTGTATATCAAAGAGTTAGGAGAGAGAGCAGCGGTGTGTGTGTTTGTGTGTGTGTGTGTGTGTGTGTGTGTGTGTGTGTGTGTGTGTGTGTGTGTGTGTGTGTGTGTGTGTGTTGGCATTTTTTCATTAAGATTAATATTTTATATAGTTATGATGGTTTATATTATGAGAGTTCTCTAATGACATTGAACACAGATTCATCACTACAAGAGTCACATCAAATCACATCATCACATTATAAAATAACTTTTACTTAATTACTTGTTTAAGAAATAATACATGAAGAATTTATTAAAAATGTGAATAAAACTCGGCATAAGAAACAATATTTACTCAGTATGAAAAGAAAAAAGTTACATTTGATTGCATCTTGTTAATTTAGACAAAATATTCGAATTTCTTGTCATTACCCATTATATACAAGGAGACAGGAAGTAGGGCTGCTGATGGTGCTGCAACACCCCGACTTTCAGGATTACTTTAACTGTAGCTGCTAAAATAATGTTACAAAGAGCTGATACTCGAGACTCCTTCCATAAATGTTAAATAAACGACTCCAATCAGAAAACATCACCATCAATGATTATACGCTGTTCTTTGTTATATAACATGTTTTAAATCAGTTTATTTTAGGTTTAGATAACGAGTAACGTCCATCATACACGTCCCTGTGAACGACGTTACTGTAGGAAAGATAACGTATTAGAATGAGCACATTAATATAAACTAATCATTTATGTTGAAGTCATGACTATTGTCAGAGCTGTGCTGTTGTAGGAAATTAATCAACACCTTCTAATTCCACAATTCATCCACACTGTGGTATAAATATTGTAATCTGCACTCATTCTGTTAAAAGAAAATTATTTTACTATCATTCAGGTGTGATGTAATAGCACATGTCACATGAACGCTGATTAAAAGTCCCACAATGTAAAATATCTTCCTGCAGCACTGATTATATATATTATGAGGAGACATATAGAACATCAACAGGAAAAACACAGAATATTGATTTAGATCTTAAATTATAAAACAACAACCTGAACATATTGAATGAAAAATGTTTATCTATTTAAGACAGTTCCATATTTCTGGCTCGTAACAAGTTTTAACATATTGTAATAAACAAGGTTTCTTCTGGCAAGTGGAATGTAATTAACACATTTCTAAAAACACTGAATAACAGATTCACAAGTTTCAGATCAACATGAACGATAAGATCAGTTGTTTCATCAAAAGATTGTAATGAACATTAAAGTGATTTTGATGGAATAAACTGGTGATAAATGAGGTGTGGTGTGTCAGTGATATTTAAGCTCACTATGACTTATAGCACTAAATGTGTTGTAAAAGGAAAGCTGGAAACATTTGTCAAGTAATAATGGAGGTGATTTAACTCTCCCTAATTTATTTACTAATAAGACGGTGAGAAAATGACGTGGTTCAGAATGAATGAAATTATTAGAAGTATAATAAAGTCATTTTTTGTGTTTATAAAAGTTGAAATGTAATTTCCTGAGAAAAGGCCTTTGGAGACGTGTCTCAGTCACATGGTCCCTGTCCTTCTGAGATTTCTCCTCCACGTCATCATATTCTGTAAAATAAACACATTTACTTCTTTAATACATCCTTTATATTGTATTAATACAGTAATTGTTTTGTAACAGCTTATAATACATAAACGATGCACTATGTAGGATTTCTCTGATATTTAAACCATAAATGAAAAGAATAGAGGACATTTATCACATCAGTTTCTTTAATCTGACTGAACGGTGATTTGTTATAAAAACAGTGATCTGAGGTTTATGTTCTGTATCATAGATAATATTTACAGTAGGTCTAATCTAAACTCTTTAATAAATACACGTTCTATTATATTTGTCCTAAAAACTGATCTGAAAGCTGATATTTATTATATAACATATATAATATAATCATATATAATTTAATCTTTTACTCTGCTGCCTGTGAACTTATGTACATTAGAGAATAAACAGGAAGTCACTCACCTTCAGTCTCTCCTACATCCTGTTCCTCAGTGATGACATCATCATAATCTTCTGGATTGTCTAATGAACAAATAAATGAATAAGTCATGAACCACTGTGTGTGTTGGTATTACAGTAAAATACTGAGTTACAGGGTGGTGTGATGAAGCAGTGTTTTTAAATAATCTGTAAAACAATAAAAAATAATTTTCTTACAGAAAACTTCACCATGTTGATGAACACAAAGATTTTTATTATAAATTCATGTGAATTTAAGTTCCTGTGAATGAGCTGTTACTATAGAAACCGCAATGTATTGGATCATTAATAGAAACCTGTGGTTTACATCTGCAGTACTGTCAGAGCTGCTGTTATAGAAAATTACTCAACACCTACTGACCAATCAGAACGCAGAATTCAACAGTGTACTAAAATGGAATTAAGCCACAAAGCTTGAGTTTTACTGTATAACATTTTAAGGTAAATAAATTCCTTCCATTTTCATAAAAAACTGACCTGTGATGATGTTTGTGTTTGTTTCAGTGGTAACTGCATCGTCATAGTTCTCGGACACGTCCTCTGTCAGGACGTAGAGATAAAAGCTATTAAATCCACATCAATGTCATTAATGATCATTTGGATGCTTGTGGATGCCACACTGTCCCATTATTATCATACCTGTCAGTATAACTGACTTCTGATCAGCTGTAATGGCGTCATCATAATTCTCAGCTTCATCCTCTACACCAAAACACAGATATTTAAAGATATTTAAAGTTTACTGAAGTGGCAGTTTGTACACTGTGTATTTGATGACAGGATACAAAATGACATCGTACACGTGTAAAAAACGTCACTATACACAAACCGATAAACAAACGTATTGACAGTGTGTGTGTTTAATTTATACTGCTTTCTAAAACAATTCCCAAAACAGAACCACACCATCCACATTATCAGGGATGGGTCCAGCAGTGACGGCATCGTCGTAGTCCTCTGGTGGGTCGACTCTTCCTGGATCACCTAAATGAAATAAAAGCAGAGACTCTGTACAAACAGCTCCATCACATTCTGACCTCATGGTTTAATATCAACTCAGTAAATTTATGTGATCACTTAACAACTGCACCCACTTTTGATGTCACTGGTGTCCATGACATCATCATAATACTCAGACTTGTCTTTGATCCCAGACTTTACTGTAAAAAGAACAATGTGTTAGTTTTGGGTTTTTAAACACATTTATACTCAATAAAATCCTCAAGCAAATAAGCTTTGATAAATTTGATCAGATGGATTTCAGGAGATTAATGTAAGATAAGGTTGATGGTGAGATCTCATGTGTCAGCATTAAAACACTGGAGTTACTGTAATTCTTCTACACACTACATCATTATCACGTCTCAGAAAGGACAAATGTAGTCATTTCTGATTTCTAATTTTAATTCTAATATCTTTCAGTTAATGGAGTTAGACAAACTCTCACTCTGGTCTTTTTTACCTGAGAGAAGCTCATCATCCACATGCTCATACCCAGAATGCTGTTCTTCAGAGAGGAGACTTCCTGTTAAAGGAGAGCAGGAGAGTCAGGAGACGTGTTCAGAAGAGCAGACACACACACACACACACACACACACACACACACACACACACACACACACACACACACACACACACAGATTAAAGCCACAGATATTGAAGTATTTATCCTGTGGTAAACCATTACCACCATGTTTTGTAGGGACTCACTTTTCCATTTTTTCACTTTTCCTATTTAAGTGGACATCTATCCACTAAAAAACACAAAACCATACATTCAGACACATTCATCCAAGTTAGTGTCTCACAAACACACACACACGCACCCCTAAAGACCCATGCTTGCATTCTTGAACCGCACTGAAATATTTATCAGGACACCCAGTAACCACGATGGTTTATAGGGACTCATTTTTACCGAACATATACTTATCAAATTTTTATTTTTATTTATTTATGATAAACACTCACACCAGCTGGGGAGCTTGAATCTGACTGCCACTGGGATAGCCAGACCCTCTGTCCAATGTGATAAGGGGGTGCCAAACGACAATTGCAATTGGCCCACTGTGCATAGCTCCTTGCAGATGTGAGTAGGACCATACAAGCTTTTCTCCAGACATGTCAAAACACTTGACCAGGACACAAGACTAGGGGAAAGAGGCCCCTAGTTCCTTGTTAGAAAACAGCAGAGGCTAGTAACCATAGGTAGCTGGGAAGAGAGAGAGAGACCCATGGCAGGTGATGGCAGGGAGTTGTGGGCATATTGTACCCACACAAGATTGGTGCAATCGTTTGTGTACAGGGAGAAGAGCAGTGGGGAGAGGACACAACCCTGAGGAGTGCTAGTGCTGATGGTGCGGATGCTGGATTTGAATTTCCCCAGTCTCACTAGCTGCTGCCTGTCTGTCAGAAAGCTGGTGATACACTGACAGACAGAGGAAGGAACAGATAGCTGGGTTAATTTGGGCTGGAGGAGTGATGGGTTAATAGTGTTAAAGGCAGAGCTGAAGTCCACAAACAGGATCCTCACATAAGTCCCTGGTCTGTCCAGATGCTGCAGAACATAATGCAGTCCTATATTTACTGCATCATTCACAGACCTGTTTGCTCTGTAGGCAAACTGCAGAGGGTACAGTAAGGCTCCAGTGACGTCCTTCAGAAGATGTCTTTCAAATGATTTCATGACCACAGATGTTAGAGCTACAGTTCTGTAGTTGTTAAGTCCGGTAATTTTGGATTTCTTTGGGACTGTAATGATAATGGAAGGTGGAGTAGAAGGTGGAGTGCTTTGTTTTTCTATTGCTGTTTTTGGGGTCTTTCTGGGATAGGACGTCCCCAATGCCCAGGTCAGAAGCATCCACTTTCAGAATAAACTGGCTGGCAGTGTCCAGCAGGGTCAGGATCGGAGCAGAGCTAAACAGTTTCAGACAAAGTTTCACAGGGTGGAGGTGAGCTGATGTAAGGGGGTGGCAAAAACACTATAGCCCTGAATGCACCTCTGATAGAAATTGGCAAATCCCAGAAATTGCTGGAGTTGAATGGGGACTCAGGATGTGGCCAGTCCTTCACTGCCTTTATCCGATTGGGGTCCATCTGCATGCTAATGGCCGATAGAATGAATCCCAGTACGGAAGCTCTGGAGACATTGATCTCAAAGTTCTTAGCCTTAATGTACATATGGTTCTGGATCAGTCATTGGAGCATGGAGCTGACTTGGTTGACATGTTACTTCAGGGAGCAGAAAAAGATTAATGTGTCATTTAGGTAGACAAAGACATACTGGTTAAGCATGTCCATGAGAATGCCATTGAGGAGTGGCACAACCAGGTACTCATAGTGACCAGAGAGGGTGTTGAATGTTGCTTTCCCCTCATCTCCCTCTCTGATGCGGACAAGATGGTAGTCATGCGGACAAGATGCGCTCCTAGCTTGCTGAAAATAGTGGCTCCCTAGAGGAGTTCAAAAGCTGAGGACATGAATGGCTTAATGGGGTTAATGGTTCTTGACTAAAATGGTATTAAGCCCATGGTAGTCTATGCATAGACAGAGTGATGTCATTCTTATCTTCAAAGAAAAAAAATGGCTCCTGCTGGGGAAGAGGACGGGTAAATGATTCTGTTAGTGAGTGACTCCTGGATGTACTTGTTCATAGCCTCTATCTTATTTGCTGTCAGGTGTACAGGTGACCCTGTGGGGGCATGGTAAACAGTGGGGACAGAAGAGAGGTTGGTAGGAGGTATATCAAAAAACTGTTGCTGTGTCTGGAGAGGTTGAGCTGAGGCAGTGGGTAAAGGCGTGTTTTCCCCAGTACAGTATTCAGTGGCTCGTCCAGTCTATGTAAGGGATGTGTTTTTGCCAGCCAGGGGAAACCAAACATGACGGGGACCTAAGGGGATGGGATTAGCAGGAACAACAGCAACTCTTGATGAATCTCAGCAACTGAAACCAGCAGAAGCTTGTTGCTGCAAAATGCCCGGATGGCAGTCAACTGGAGCTCGGTCTCAACCCCCAACGAATCGCCAATTGTTAATCCAGAAATTCAGCATCCATTCCAGTGTCGACAAAAACTGCCAGCTCATGACTCCTTTCTCTGATTCTGAGACAGGCCTTTAACAGTTGCTTGGAGGCAGCACTAGTGGAATGGCATATCGGTGATGAAACCTGCCCCTTAGCTAGGAAAGCGAGCGCGAAGTGTCCTGCCTCTCAACAATACACCAGAGATCTTGGGTCAGGTTTTCCTCTTACACATAGGTAATATTTATTGAAGGAAAGTACTCTCTCTCTCACACACACACACACAGTCACACACACATTCTCACACATACACGCATGCACACACACACACACGCACACACACACACATCAGACACACTTAAACCTTAGAGCCCGACGGCATCGTCTGCGACGTCACACGGGACCTCCGATAAATATTTATATTATTTAATGAAAGTTTTATCGATTTTCCTACCGTTTTTCCCAGCAGAAAGCTAACGAGCTAGCCATCACGGGGGTGTCTTTGGTGTCTTTGTAGCCTTTACAGAAGGTTGTCTATCCAGCCTGGAACATGTGCATCTTTTCGGAGTTGTTCAGCAAGATTTATCCACTTGATGTCCATAATTTATAAATGTTCCGTCATTTTTGCCGCTAGCTCGATGCTAGCTGCCATTTTGGATTCAATTTCCGTTTTATGTTTTCGTTTGTCTTTATGGTCCCATAACTTATTTTACATTCAGGTGACATCAATGCAACACAAATATACTGACAGTGCAACGTGTCTTGAAAAAAAGAGGTATGTCAATTGTCTGTGCACAACAGGGTTGATGTTTTACAAGTTTTTTAGTAAATAAAATCAGGCGGAAAATTAATTGTAAAAATACCCTTAGGTCTTAAAGGGTTAAATAAGACACTCTTATTTCCTCAATTTCTGAGTTACAAACACACAAACTCACAGAGACCGATGCCCCTTTTTAGGAACCACACAAATACAATTATTTGTATGGACACCCAGTAACCACAGTGGTTTATGAGGACTCATTTTCCCTAACATCCATCCATTAAAAATCACAAAACCACACATTTAGACACATACTTCCAATTCACTCACACACATTGTAGAGAGAATCATATCTATATGTTTAAGTATAGAAAACACACACACACTCACATACCCACACAAACTCAATGTAAGTGCTTTTTAAAAAACTGCTTTCACAGGTTTTAAAAAACAAAAAAGAACACAGAAGGAGAGAGATGGGATGGACCTGTCCAGAAAAGTATGCACACAACACATTTTTATTTACAAATCATAAATGTGAAAATACATACACACACACACACACACACACACACACACACACACACACACACAGAGACACACACAGACACACACATACACACACAGGGGAAGAGAGGGGATGCATCTGTACAGGAAAGCAGACACAAACACACTCTTATCTGTTTCCACTCACATGTTTAGGTTATTATTATTGCAGGAAAGCAGTAACATGCATGCATACACACACACACACACACACACACACACACACACACACACACACACACACACACACACACACACACACACACACACACACCTGCACTAAAACAGAAGCTTTAATAGATGTTTATCAGCAGAATCCTGTCTCTACACCACATACACTCTAACTGCACATTTCCTCTCACACACATTGAGCTTATTTTTATTTATTTGTCATAAAGAAATAAATCACACTGGATTTGGGGGAAAATATTGCTCTAATCACTGAGTTTACATTGAGGTGTGTATTTTGTATGGAGTGATTTGATCATTTTTATGCAGTGAATTTCAGCTAGAAGTTTAAATAGAATACAATAAGTGTGATGTAGAACAGTCCACATATCACTCACCTCTTTGTGTGGAGCGTCTTCTAGCCATCTGTCTGTGGTTGATCTCCTCATAGACTGCCTCAGGCTCAGACTTACGCCTCATTCTAGAAACAACTGGGAGTGGGGAATAATAATAATAATAATAATAATAATAATAATAATAATAATAATAATAATAATTACTCTCTAATAAAATATTAAAATGTATTTACAGTATGAATGATAATATGAGAATGAGATTTTAAATAATATAATAATAAAATGTGTGAAAGTGTGGTACCTCTCTTGAGCACTCTGTTCTGGTAAAACAGTACCAGCAGAAGCACTAAGGCCAGGAAGAGCAGCGTTCCCAACACATAGAGAACCAGTGGAGGGAAGGATGGAGGTCCAGGTGACACAGGGTTTAGATCGGTTCTTACTGAGGTCAAAAACACAGAAGAGGATCTTGATATGACGCTGTGATCAGAAATATTTAGAACTTAATGAACAATAATAAATATTATATTAAACAAATACACACCTGATTTGGTGGTGGGTGTAGCAGTGGACACAGTGGATATGTCTGTATTCACAGAAAGAAAAAACACATTGTCTCACAATAAAAATAAACTGTTACTCAATAAGGTTTATGACATGCTGATCAGTGTGAACAGTTCAGGGTCTGAGATTTCAATCAAATATCTAAGATTATAAATAAAAGTTATCAAGTCTTATCACTGAGACAGAAAGCTGAAAAGTTAGCACACCCCTCTGACCTGCACAGGTGACTCCAACAGGAGAGCAGTCAGTGTGTTTCTTCAGGGAATGATGACAGTCCCACAGGTGAATCTCATCGCCTCGACACTTCACTCTGTTCAGCCAGAAAGTCCCTTCACCAGAACCAACCCGAACATCAGCACTCAGCGCCGACCCACAGCCCAGCTGTCTGCACACCACCTTAGCGTTCATGATGTTCCACTGATCATCACAAACGGAACCCCACGTAGAGTTATGATACACCTCCAACCTCCCAGAGCAGCTTCCCTTTCCTCCACTCAGCCTGAGAGACCAGTGTTCTACATCACACACATCACACACACTGAATGTTGAATTGTGGTTAGTCAAAAGATGGTGATTAATGTTAATTTAACATTTATGGAAGGAGTTTCCAGAGATAGAAAAGAGAGACTGGTGAGGGAACATCTTATTATAGCTATTACTGTATATATGTGTATATATATGAAAATGAAATCATGAAAATCTTATTATTATTTATTATAAAAACGATGATCTTCTGGGTGAAAACAGTAACTGTGACTAAAGGGAGAGATTTAATTGTCTTACTTGAGCAGTATTTCTGAAGAGGAAATGATGAGCATGTCCCTTGAGAACGTAGAGACGTTCCATCATCTACAGTAATAAAACACACAAAACAGACTTTTCTCTCATTCATATTTTATTGCTGAAATATTTACACAAATTCTACAGCATTGTATAAACTAGTATATAGAGAAAGTCCTCTTACCTGTGCAGGTAATATGAACCACTTCATTATGATTATCACATCTGTTCTGTCCCCAAGGTGAAGATGGACACTGCAACAGATTAGAGTCGTGTTTCCTACATTTCACATGATCCAGCCAGTTAGGAGCAGATTCGACTCTCGCTCTGTTTGAGACCAAGTGTTCGAGTTTTCCACAATTCAGCTCTCCACACACCATGTTTGCTGTTTCTAGCTCATCATCCATCTGATTGTAACACACATTACCCCAGGTTCCATTGTAGAACACTTCCAGATTCCCCTCACAGCCCTTCGTGAGTCGGATCTCTTTAAACTCTGGTGAGAGAAGGACGACTTACACTTCATTTGAAAGCTTCCTGTTTTATCCACACAGTTAAATATGTGTAAAATTATCTTTATATAAATATATATTTAAGATGGGTTACATTTATAAACAAGTCCTTACTATCATGTTGAATTTCAGGAACTTTGGGCCTCAGTTTTGAAATAAAACATATACATATCTTACAGGTTTATTGTCATTCATCACACTGTACCTGAGCAGACGACTCCTACGTCCTTATGGTGTACACATTCACCCTCTTCACACAGCTGATATCTGCAGTTCCACAGGGACGTCTCGTTCCCCTCACACTCCACCTTATTCAGCCATATGGACCCAGTTCCAGGACCAAACCAGGCTGGTGTGTGGTTACTGAGGGCCTCTCCACACTGCAGCTGTCTGCACACCACCTGAACATCCTCAATACCCCACGAGTCATCACACACAGTCCCCCACGAGCCGCTGTGGAAAACCTCCAGCCTTCCTGCACAGTCTCCCCCAGAACCAACCAGCCTGATGGAGCTGGGATCTTTATTACACACACACACACACAATCACACACACACACACACACACATATATATGTAGATATGAACATTTATAGTTCAGGACTGACAGAGAAAATGTTTCTTCTGTTGCAATGAACTGTAAAATAATTGCATTACTGCACTTCTTTCCTACTGACAGAGATCTGTTTCTTAAACTACATTTTAAACTGCTGGTTTTCTACAGACTTGCTCATTTGTGTTTGTTTACCTGAGCAGGTGATGTAGAGATGTTCCCCGGAGCTGCAGTTGACATTTTCAGCTTGTGCACTGCTGCAGTTCCTCAGATGATCTTCACTCCCAGAGCAGCTGAAACCTGTTACACACATGTGTTTGTGTTCAGTGGTGGATGGAGAGGAGCTGTAGTTCAGCACAGAGCCACAGCCCAGCTGTCTGCAGAGCACAGACGCCTCAGAAAGACTCCACAAGTCCAGGAGAACTCTCCTCCAGTCCTGCCTGAAATATATCTCCACCTTCCCCTGACACTCGCTCCCTCCAGACAACCGCACTCGCCTCTCATGAAGCGCCTCAGAGGATCCTGAAGCAGAAGAAGCTCATTTAAATATTGTAATGAACTCTGACTTTATTCAGTAACCTGGTGTATGTGACGTTAATATCTCACCATTACAGATGACTCCAGCATCATTTTTATGAGAGCATGCAGCTCGACTCCATGTTGAGATGCCACATTGTGATAGGTGTGTCTCCTTCCCCTGACAATCAAACACATCAGCCCAGATGTGGTCACTCCCCTCCCCAAACCAGTCCACCACAGCCACAGCACTCCCACAATCCAGCTGTGCACACAGAACATCTGCAGCTCTCATATCCCAGCTTACAGCACAAACTGTGCCCCACACACCGAGGTACAGGAGCTCCACTCGACCAGAACAGGAGTCCGGTCCGTTCACCAGCCGTGCCTCTGTGTGACCTGAACAAACAGCCGAGAGCTCAGTGAAAGAGGAATATTAACACAGGCACCTTAAAGTTTGATTGACAGCTATGTGGTCTCTATTTAAACAGAAGTTACATCATGATACTTAACCAGAACATATTAATCCCACATCATTTTCATGGGAACAGGTTGAGGGTTTAAGTGAAGATGATGATGGACAGAAGTAAATCCCAGATTCCTTTCCTCTACACTGAAGCTCCTCTGTCCACATCTGACCCTCCCCTCGGCCAAAAGCAGCTGATCCCAGAACCTTCACAGGAATCCCACAGTCCAGCTCTCGACACACAACCTCTGCATCCTGCTGGTCAAAGTCAGCATCACACACCGTGGGCCAGGAACCTCCATGAAACACCTCCACTCTCCCAGAGCACCGGTGAGGACCAGCACTGAGTCTCGACATTCTGTGACCTGTGTTTTATTTAATTGTGTAAATATTGTTTTCAACAAGACAGAACATAAAGAAATCATTACAATGTTATCAAATATATTTTAAATAAATCTTTTGTGTTTAAAATATACTTAGATATACCTAGATAAACATCTAAATAAAGTTTATTTATTGGTCAAATTAAAATGAATCAATAATAATGATGTAACTAATAGTATTGTTTGTTCTAAACACAAACGTTTACCTGAGCAGGTGACTCCAGCATCATGAGCATGTACACAGCTATCACGTTCCCCCCTCCCATCTGACCTACAGTCCATCAGTGTCGACTCTGATCCATTACAGCGCACATCATTCATCCAGATTGGTCCTGATCCTGGTCCAAAGTGACCGAATTGTGGTGCATTTACAGCCTCCCCACAGTGCAACTCTCTACACACCACTGCAGCATCGTTCATATCCCAGTTACGACCACACACTGTTCCCCACTGTCCATCATGAAGAACTTCCACTCTCCCAGCACAGCGACTTCCACCATTCACCAACCTCACACTCTCTGAGAAAGAGAGAGAGAGAGAGAGAGAGAGAGAGAGAGAAAGAGAGACGGTGTTTACTTCAGTCCTGTCATCTGTTATGGTTGATGTCTAAATACTATTCAGCTTTTCAACATAATACAGCAAAATTTCAGGAAATCATTCCAACATAAATAAAAAATTTTTACTGTAAAACACTAGGGATAGCAATAAAAATGAATGCACTAAATAAATGTATCATAACAATCTGGTTAATAATTATGTTGGCTTTGTAGAAGCCAACATTTTGTTTTCCTATCTAAGGTTAGACAAAAATTTGTCAAGGGTAACTCCTCCTAGGGCTATCGAGCCACATGCACCAAATTCACATATATTGTAGAACCTGGTCAGAAGTTTGTTGCTAAGCAATCCGAGTACCGGTACTTTCGTTACCGAGTCTCAAAGTGGCCTTTTTTCGCATAGACTCCCATTATAAAATTTGGAGGTTTATAACTCGCCAAGCTTTTGAAAAATCTACACCAAACTAGGCCAGCTCCTTTAGGGTGAGACTCTGAACAAAGTTTTAAATTGGTGTACCGACTGGCCTTTCGGTTGTCCCACAGCCCCCAAAATATGCAAAATCAAAAAACTTTTTACAAAATGAACATGTGACATATCAAAACACTCAGAACAATGATTGGAACTTCCTCATGGCTATTCTGATGACATCACATGCTCGTCTCTACTTACCTGCAATTTTTTCGGCACTCTAGCTTTCTGTCTACTTGCTTCCAAAAGTAAAACTTTTGCAAATACTTGCATCGTCAAAGCCAACATCAAAGTTTGTTTACAAATTTAGTCTAATAGTTATTTTTACAAATACATTGGTTTACCTGAGCAGGTGACTCCAGCATCTTTATCATGGCCACAGTTACTTTCCCCCAAACCTGATGACCAACAGTCCTTCAGTGTTGATTCTGATCCATTACATTGCACATCATCAATCCAGATTGGTCCTGATCCTGGTCCAAAATGACCGTATCGTGGTGCATTTACAGCCTCCCCACAGTGCAGCTCTCTACACACCACTGCAGCATCGTTCATGTCCCAGTCATCACCACACACTGTTCCCCACTGTCCATCATGAAGAACCTCCACTCTCCCAGAACAGCGACTTCCACCATTCACCAACCTCACATTGTCTAAGAGAGAGAGAGCAAGAGAGAGAGAGAGTACTAATACTGTGTGTGTAAATTTAAGCACTTGTTTGATCAGACTCTATTCATATGACTGATATGAGTCTTTTAGACCTGTTGTTTCATATACACCTAAACTATATTCAGGAATTTCTAAATTTTAATAAAGTTAATTGGTCAAATTAAAATGTATCAATAATAATAATAATAATAATAATAATAATAATAATAATAATAATAATAATAATAATAATAATAATGTTTGTTCTAAACACAACAGTTTACCTGAGCAGGTGACTCCAGCATCATGAACATGTCCACAATTATAACTTTCCCCCCTCCCACGTGAGCCACAGTCCTTCAGTGTCGACTCTGATCCATTACAGCGCACATCAAACATCCAGATTGGTCCTGATCCTGGTCCAAAGTGACCGTATTGTGGTGCATTTTCAGCCTCGCCACAGCGCAGCTCTCTACACACCACTGCTGCTTCTCTCATATCCCAGCCATAACTACACACTGTTCCCCACTGTTCATCATGAAGAACCTCCACTCTCCCAGAACAGCGACTTCCACCATTCACCAACCTCACACTGTCTGAGAGAGAGAGAGAGAGAGAGAGAGAGAGAGAGAGAGAGAGAGAGAGAGAGAGTTTACTTCAGTCCTGTCATCTGTTATGGTTGATGGCTAAATACTATTCAGCTTTTCAACATAATACAGCAAAATTTCAGGAAATCATTCCAACATAAATCAAAATGCTTTATATTAAAAAAATTGTGATAACAATAAAAATGAATGCACTAATTAAATGTATCATATCAATTTGTTTAATAATCTAATAGTTATTTTTACAAATACATTGGTTTACCTGAGCAGGTGACTCCAGCATCTTTATCATGGCCACAGTTACTTTCCCCCAAACCTGATGACCAACAGTCCTTCAGTGTCGACTCTGATCCATTACAGCGCACATCATCCATCCAGATTGGTCCTGATCCTGGCCCAAAGTGACCGAATTGTGGTGCATTTACAGCCTCCCCACAGTGCAGCTCTCTACACACCACTGCAGCATCGTTCATATCCCAGTTAACACCACACACTGTTCCCCACTGTCCATCATGAAGAACCTCCACTCTCCCAGAACAGCGACTTCCACCATTCACCAACCTCACACTGTCTGTGTGTGTGTGAGAGAGAGAGAGAGAGAGAGAGAGAGAGAGAGAGAGAGAGTACTAATACTGTGTATGTAAATATAAGCACTTGTTTGATCAGACTCTTTTCATATGACTGATATGTGTTTTTTAGACCTGTTGTTTCATATACACCTAAAATATATTCTGGTATTTCTAAATTTTAATAAAGTTTATGTATTGATCAAATTAAAATGAATCAATAATAATAATGTAACTAATAGTAATGTTTATTCTAATCACAGACGTTTACCTGAGCAGGTGACTCCAGCATCATCATCATGATCACAGTTACTTTCCCCCCTCCCACGTGACCTACAGTCCTTCAATGTCGACTCTGATCCATTACAGCGCACATCATCCATCCAGATTGGTCCTGATCCTGGTCCAAAGTGACCGTATTGTGGTGCATTTACAGCCTCCCCACAGTGCAGCTCTCTACACACCACTGCAACATCATTCATATCCCAGTTACGACCACACACTGTTCCCCACTGATCATCATGAAGAACCTCCACTCTCCCAGAACAACGACTTCCACCATTCACCAACCTCACACTATCTGAGAGAGAGAGAGAGAGAGAGAGAGAGAGAGAGAGAGAGAGAGAGAGAGAGATACAGTGTTTACTTCAGTCCTGTAATCTGTTATGGTTGATGGCTAAATACTATTCAGCTTTTCAACATAATACAGCAAAATTTCAGGAAATCATTCCAACATAAATCAAAATGCTTTATGTTAAAAAAATTGTGATAACAATAAAAATGAATGCACTAATTAAATGTATCATATCAATTTGTTTAATAATCTAATAGTTATTTTTACAAATACATTAGTTTACCTGAGCAGGTGACTCCAGCATCTTTATCATGGCCACAGTTACTTTCCCCCAAACCTGATGACAAACAGTCCTTCAGTGTCGACTCTGATCCATTACAGCGCACATCATCCATCCAGATTGGTCCTGATCCTGGTCCAAAGTGACCGAATTGTGGTGCATTTACAGCCTCCCCACAGTGCAGCTCTCTACACACCACTGCAGCATCGTTCATATCCCAGTTAACACCACACACTGTTCCCCACTGTCCATCATGAAGAACCTCCACTCTCCCAGAACAGCGACTTCCACCATTCACCAACCTCACACGGTCTGAGAGAGAGAGAGAGAGAGAGAGAGAGAGAGAGAGAGAGAGTACTAATACTGTGTATGTAAATGTAAGCACTTGTTTGATCAGACTCTATTCATATGACTGACGTGTTTTTTAGACCTGTTGTTTCATATACACCTAAACTATATTCAGGTATTTCTAAATTTTAATAAAGTTTATTTATTGGTCAAAATAAAATTAATCAGTAATAATAATGTATAAGTAATGTTTGTTCTAAACACAGAAGTTTACCTGAGCAGGTGACTCCAGCATCAAGATCATGATCACAGTAACTTTCCCCCCTCCCATCTGACCTACAGTCCTTCAGTGTCGACTCTGATCCACTACAGTCCACATAAACCATCCAGATTGGTCCTGATCCTGGTCCAAAGTGACCGTATTGTGGTGCATTTACAGCCTCCCCACAGTTCAGCTCTCTACACACCACTGCAGCATCGTTCATATCCCAGTCACCACCACACACTGTTCCCCACTGTCCATCATGAAGAACCTCCACTCTTCCAGCACAGCGACTTCCACCATTCACCAACCTCACATTGTCTGAGAGAGACAGAGACATAGAGAGAGTACTAATACTGTGTATGTAAATGTAAGCACTTGTTTGATCAGACTCTATTCATATGACTGATATGTGTTTTTTAGACCTGTTGTTTCATATACACCTAAACTATATTCAGGAATGTCTGCACATATATACTGAGAAAAACAGCAACTCAAATCCATTTTAAGACAAACAAAGATCTTTTTTCATGGTTGACCCATCAGCAGAGAAATGCTGGTTATTAGCAGTAATTTCTTTCTTAATCTTTTTTTTGCTTCACATTTCACTGAATTGACTGTGAATTTAAACTAAGCTGACTCTGAACTAACTCTAAGTTGATTCTGAGTTCACTCTGTAATTTTCTCATTATTTGGCCTTTTCAGGTGCTGAGATTTCACTGGATTTGATTTTTCAGACCTGTGAATGTGGCATTTTATGGACTTTTGTGGGTGTCACCTGAAACAAATCATCTGCACTCACCTGGTAATTTACAGGTGATTTATATTTTGGTGATTTTCTAATGTTTTAGGGGGAAGTCGTGGCCTAATGGTTAGAGAGTCTGACTAATAACACTACAATTGTGGGTTCGAATCTCGGTCCGGCCACGACTGAGGTGCCCTTGAGCAAGCCACCAAATCCCCCATCCGCTCCCCAGCCACCGCAGCATAAATGGCTGCCAACTGTTCCGGGTGTGTGTTCACGGTGTGTGTGCACTGCTGTGTGTGCACTTTGGATGGGTTAAATGCAGAGAACAAATTCTGAGTATGGGTCACCGTAATTAGCAGTATGTCATTTCACTTAATTTGTTGTATTTTTCACTTTCCCACTTTCCTGAATGAACACTTTGACTGGATGATCGTTGATCACCTGAGTGTGATGATATCAGGCAATAAATGTAGACTGTAATATAATGAGATAAAATCGAGATATTTCTTCTAGAAGATATGAACACATCACTCCGATCTTATCCACAATGCACTGGCTCCCAGTCAAATTCCTCATTCTTTTGAAAGTATAAATGTATAAGAATAAAAGTATAAAACACTCATTAGGAATAAATTTTAGAGAAAGCCGCATTGTCTCAGTGTCTATTAAAAGTGCGGAAATAAAACTGATTTTTTTTAACATTGAAATACAAAGAAAATCTGCATTTATGAAACATTTGTAAAATTTACTCTCTCTCACAGACACACACACACAGACACACGCGCAGACACACACACACTTGCACACACACACACACACACACACACACACACACACACACACACACACACACACACACACACATACTCACACTAAGTCATGTCTAAACTCTAAACATTAATCTCTCTCTGATTTTATAAGTGAGGCCTCAGAACAAACCCTGAGGATGATGTGTGTACTCTCATGTACAGCTTTTTATATTCTATAAAGATAAAACACTTTCACTGTTTATAAAGTTACAATCACTCCAGGAAACTTTCTTCATGTCATGATTAAAACTGGTCCCTACTGTTAAAGTGAGAAGTGTGTGATGTTTTCGTGTGAATAATCAGTGTGAACTTACCAGCTGCTGTGAGTGTGAGTGTGGATGAGAGAAGAATTAAAGTCAGACAGATTTCCATCTCCCTCCTCGCTGTACACGATGTGTTCACCTCCACTCGCCCAGAGAGACTGAGAGAAGTGTATCCCCTCATTCAGCCCCCCACAGAGAGACAGACAGAGAGACAGACAGAGGGAGAGAGACGGCCGCCAATCACACGCACTGTTACCTTATTAGAAAGACGAGAGAAAATCATCACACAGCCTCAATAACAAATCAGATGAGGCATCTTTCACTTTCTCCATATATATCAAAATAACGTCAGAACTGATGAACAGAGCTCCACCTCCTGTCTCTGAGGTGTGTGACTGATGAACAGAGCTCCACCTCCTGTCTCTGTGGTGTGTGACTGATGAACAGAGCTCCACCTCCTGTCTCTGTGGTGTGTGACTGATGAACAGAGCTCCGCCTCCTGGCTCTGAGAGTCGACCACATCACACACTGATTTCAGAAAGAGGAAACACTCGGCTGTCGTATAGCATTAATGCCTGACAGCTGCACAGAGCAGATACATACACTGATAAACACACTGCAACTACACACACACACACACACACACACACACACACACACACACACACACACACACACAGGCACACACACACACACCCCTCTAATGTTGTTTTTTCACCTGCTCCCTGTTCAGGCCACCACAGTGATCATCAAGTACACATATTTGATCTGTCACATGCTTTTTGCTGGATGTCCTTCCTGAAAAAACCTCCCATTTCATCTGGGGTCAGTTCTCTTAACTGACTTGCTGAGGGCACTGTTAGGAAACTGCTAACCGATTACGTTTCTTTCAGTGAAATCTTAAAAGCCCACTGTGCATTTGCAGGGAGAAATCTGCAGATGAAGTGTTTCAACGCACGCTGTCGAAGATTTGACGGTGAGAGAAAGTTTTAGTCATATGTAATCACAGCTTTGCAGCTACAGGGAGTTAACTGCAACCATATAACATATATAGAATTGTTAACTTTGAAGATAAGGAAAAAACATGAGTAGCACTCTGAGGGTTGCAGACGAGAAATGTATGGAGGACGAGATTCGATGTTGGCTGCCGAAAAAGCCCCAGGGGGGCCACACACGACAGCGAAATCCAACTGGCAATAGTAACAATAGTCACAAAATATATAATAGCATGTATTTAATTACATTGTGTGTGCATTCTAGTGTAAAGAAGCTGAGTGCATGTGATATTCTGTGTGAATCATAGAGAAAACGCAAGCTTACACTTGGAGAGTGTTTATTGGTTTGTTATAATCTTTGCATTTTAATTTTTTTTTTATTTTTACTTATTCTAATACTGTTTGACTATTTGAAGGAGATTTTATTCGTAATTTTATTTTATTTTACTTGCGTGCCGGCGCGTCTTTGGCACTTTTTTCCTCTTCAACGTGAAGTCCAATTAAAATACTCCATCATTCATAGTCATACACATCATTCGAAACTGTAAAGTGTCTACTTTTATTTGAGTGCCTTCATAATAACAACAAAACTCTGTGCTTTTGGCAAATAAAGAAAATAACCAGGGTGTGCATTCAGACATCTCTGTGTCCTTGACCATCTTCCTGAAACACGTTACAAACATGAACTGATAACTCCGCCAATACTTATCTGTAATCTGTATGTAAGTAAAGAGAGGTACAGTTTTTACCTGAGCGGTCTATGCAAACAAGATCAATGCCCCCAAACAATGCTATAAGAAGCACAAAGTTTTAACAGATTTGTTCACTTATCGACGCGCTGGGAAGATGAAACGCTTTACAGCTGAGGAAAATGAAGAGTACTGTAGGACTCCGAGGAGAATATAATTTCTGAAGAGTAAGTTTTACTTACATTTGTTGAAATCTTGTGTGATGTAAAATTATATATACTGTACTGTATACAGACTATTTGCAAGCAGATATTAAGAGCGATTTTATAGAAACGTCTCGTTCTTATTAAGCTGTATGCTGATTAATGTAATGTGAATATACAATATGTTATATAGCAATATAACTATTTAGAATATATTTTGACTAGTGTTTATGCCTCAACTATTCTTGTTTACGTGACTATTTGGTCGGGTGTAAATGTATCGATGTGGTGTCGATGAGCTGTAAATGTGCCCGGAGATATGTCATGTGTTAATGTTTAGCCATAAATATGTCCGGTAATGGCTCGTTAACAAACATATACAGCGCATCTCTGTACCCAATTATCTTATCTCAGCTATGCTTAACTGCCTTAGTTATTGCTTTATAAGTTTGTTACTGTGGAGAATACATTATATTAATTATTAAAAACTTTTGTAGGAATGTTGCCACATCACTCTTGTCTTCACCTGCACCGGCTGCAACACTTTCACCTTCATTTGATGCTCGCATATTTGTATTACTGATGTGGAAAATACATTATATTAATTGTGTTGCTTTTTACTTTGAAAATACATGATGCTAATTATGATTTTTTTTTTTTTTAGGAATGTGTTTCCATCACCTTTACCTGCTACTCACAGATGCCGTAGGTCTCTTTCAGTTCTCAAAGCAACTGAGACTAATGTGTAATTACAGTTTA
>NC_062536.1:20614612-20639612 GCF_022655615.1 Tachysurus fulvidraco
TGATCTCATAGACTGCCTCTGCGTGTCCAGCTAAACCTTTTATTCCTGTGTGTATGTCTAAAAATGTGTGTGTGTATATGTGTGTGTGTGTGTGTGTGTGTGTGTGTGTGTGTGTGTGTGTGTGTGTGTGTGTCTGTGCTGCTGAGATTTGAACTAAAATCCAAATGATAAATGATAAATGATAAATATTTACTTATTTTAACTGCCTATAATGTCACTGAGCACAGATTCATCACTGCAAAGAGTCACTCACTCAAATCACATCATCACATTATATTATAAAATAATGTTTATTTAATCACTTGTTTAAGAAAAAATACATTTAAAAGAATAATGTGAATAAAACTAGGCATAAGTCACAATATTTACTCATTATGAAAGGAAAACTGCATTTGCTTGTATATTGTTTATTACTATTGTACTATTGTCAGAACTGTGCTGTTGTAGAAAATTAATCAACACATTCCTGAATTCATCAAAAGTGTACTATATTTATTTTAATCTGCACTCAATCTGTATTAAATTATATTACTATCATTCATGTGCTACAAAGCCCTCTGAGTGGTGTGTATAGATGAGCACATCGCTAGGTCTTTCCTCTCTGCATGACATCTATGACAGACAATGCAGTACCAGAGCTGCTGAAATCATTAAAGACTCCATCCACCCCATTAACTGTCTGTTCAACATCTGTAATCACTTCCATAGCCTGATGACTACTATACAAATACTTCACAAATACTTCACTGATATTCTGCACACTGCACTTTACTACATGTAACACACCTTACATTTACATTCATGGTACTCAGTGACAGCTTAGTGATCCTGGTATTTGAACACACAACCATCCAATCTGACATTCGGCACACTGCACTTTAATCTTACTTCATGTAACACACCTGCACATATGGTACATTCCACACTGCTTACACATGCTTTACTCTTACTACATGTAACAGACCTGCACATATGGTACATTCCACACTGTTTACACATTCTTTACTCTGACTACATGTAACATAATTGCACACATCATTTTAGTTATTTAATGTCTATTCATTATATATTGACTTTTTTTAATGTAGTTATTTAATATTCAGTTTATTTATATGCATAGTAAATGCTGGATTTTAATTTAACTGCAAATTGTGTACTGTTTATAAATGTGTATGTGAAATAAAATATTTAATAGTGAAATGAACATTAAAGTAATTTTGATGGAATAAACTGGTGATAAATGAGGTGTGGTGTGTCAGTGATATTTAAGCTCAATATGACTTATAGCACTAAATGTGTTGTAAAAGGAAAGCTGGAAACATTTGTTAAGTAATAATAGAGGTGATTTAACTCTACCTAATTTATCTACTAATAACAAGGTGAGAAAATGAACATGGTTCAGAATGAATGAAATTATTAGAAGTATAATAAAGTCATTTTTTGTGTTTATAAAAGTTGAAATGTAATTTCCTGAGAAAAGGCCTTTGGAGACGTGTCTCAGTCACATGGTCCCCGTCGTTCTGAGATTTCTCCTCCACGTCATCATATTCTGTAAAATAAACACATTTACTCCTTTAATACATCCTTTATATTGTATTAATACAGTAATTGTTTTGTAACAACTTATAATACATAAACGATGCACTATGTAGGATTTCTCTGATATTTAAACCATAAATGAAGAGAATAGAGGACATTTATCAAATCAGTTTCTTTAATCTGACTGAACGGTGATTTCTTATAACAACAGTTATCTGATGTTTATGTTCTGTATCATAGATAATATTTACAGTAGGTCTAATCTAAACTCTTTAATAAATACATGTTCTATTATATTTGTCCTAAAAACTGATCTGAAAGTTGATATTTATTATATACCATATATAATATAATCATATATAATTTAATCTTTTACTCTGTTACCTGTGAACTTATGTACATTGGAAAATAAATAGGAAGTCGCTCACCTTCTGTCTCTCCTACATCCTGTTCCTCACTGATGACATCATCATAATCTTCTGGATTGTCTAATGAACAAATGAATAAATAATGAACCACTGTGTGTGTTGGTGTTACAGTAAAATACTGAGTTACAGGGTGGTGTGATGAAGCAGTGTTTTTTAAAAATCTGTAAAACAATATAAAATAATTTTCTTACAGAAAACTTCACCATGTTGATGAACACACACCTTTGTAAAAAAAATTAATTTGAATTTAAGTTCCTGTGAATGAGCTGTTACTATAGAAACCGCAATGTATTGGATCATTAATAGAAACCTGTGGTTTACATCTGCATTACTGTCAGAGCTGCTGTTATAGAAAATTAAACAACACCTACTGACCAATCAGAACACAGAATTCAACAGAGAACTAAAATGGAATTAAGCCACAAAGCTTGAGTTTTACTGTATAAAATTTTAAGGAAAATAAATTACTTCCATTTTTATAAGTAACTGACTTGTGATGATGTTGGTGTTTGTTTCAGTGGTAACTGCATCGTCATAGTTCTCGGACACGTCCTCTGTCAGGATGTATGGATAAAAGCTATTAAACCCACATCAATGTCATTAATGATTATTTGGATGCTTGTGGATGCCACACTGTCCCATTATTATCATACCTGTCAGTATAACTGACTTCTGATCAGCTGTAATGGCGTCATCATAATTCTCAGCTTCATCCTCTACACCAAAACACAGATATTTAAAGATATTTAAAGTTTACTGAAGTGACAGTTTGTACACTGTGTGTTTGATGACATGATACAAAATGAAATCGTACACGTGTTAAAAACGTCACTACACACAAACCGATGAACAAACATATTGACAGTCTGTGTGTTTAATTTATACTGCTCTCTAAAACAAATCCCAAAACAGAACCACACCATCCACGTTATCAGGGATGGGTCCAGCAGTGACGGCATCATCGTAGTCCTCTGGTGGGTCGACTCTTCCTGGATCACCTAAATGAAATAAAAGCAGAGACTCTGTACAAACAGCTCCATCACATTCTGACCTCATGGTTTAATGTCAACTCATTAAATTTGTGTGATCACTTAACATCTGCACGCACTTATGATGTCACTGGTGTCCATGACATCATCATAATACTCAGCCTTTTCTTTGATCCCAGACTTTACTGTAAAAAGAACAATGTGTTAGTTTTGTTTTTTAAACACATTTATACTCAATAAAATCCTCATCCAAAGAAGCTTTGATAAATTTGATCAGATGGATTTCAGGAGATTAAAGTAAGATGAGGTTGATGGTGAGATCTCATGTGTCAGCATTAAAACACTGGAGTTACTGTAATTCTTCTACACACTACGTCATAATCACGTGTCAGAAAGGACAAATGTAGTCATTTCTGATTTCTAATTTTAATTCTAATATCTTTCAGTTAATGGAGTTAGACAAACTCACACTCTGGTCTTTTTTACCTGAGAGAAGCTCATCATCCACATGCTCATACCCAGAATGCTGTTCTTCAGAGAGGACACTTCCTGTTGGAGGAGAGCGGGAGAGTCAGGTGATGTGTTCAGAACAGCAGAGCAACACACACACGCACGCACGCACACACACACACACACACACACACACACACACACACACACACACACACACACACACACACATACACACACACACAGATTAAAGCCACAGAGATTGAAGTATGTATCCGGACTCCCAGTAACCACCATGGTTAATGGGGACTTATTTTCCACAACATTATTTCAATAAAATCACAAAACCAAACATTTGGACACATTCATCCAAGTCAGTCATTCTCACTCACTCACTCACTCACTCACTCACTCACTCATTCACGATGCACTGCAGAGAGATGGACACTTTTACAGTAAGTTATTTTTAATTATTAATCATAAATGTCATACACAGAGACTCTTACAGACACACACTCATACACAGACACACACACACACACACACACACACACACATGCACACACACTCATCACCCAAACACCCAGTTGAAGTATTTATCAGGACACCAAGTTCCCACCATGGTTTATGGGGACTCACGTTTCAATTTTTTCGCTTTTCTTATTTAAGTGATCTATCCAAGAAGCACAGATGGCAGATTTTTAATTTTTGCTATTTATCATATCACACACACACACACACACACACACACATACACACACACACACACACACACACACACACACACACACACACACAGTACAAACATACAGAATGGGAGAGAGGGTCCAATGCATCTGTCCAGGAAAGCAGACACACAAAAGCACACCCACACCTAAACACACATGCTTGCATTCATAAACCTCACTGAAATATTTATCAGGACACCCAGTACCCACTATGGTTTATTTGGACTCATTATGTTGCTTTGTATAAGCCAACATTCTGTTTTCCTATTTAAGCTTAGACAAAAATTTATCAAGAGTAACTCCTCCTATCGCTTGCAAGCCACATGCACCAAATTCGGATATGTTGTAGAGCCTGGTGTGAAGTTTGTTCCCTTTTCTAAGCGATCTGAGTACCGGTACTTCCGTGGCCTTTTTCCCATAGTGGCCTTTTTCCCATAGACTCCTATTATAAAATTTGGAGGTTTATAACTCGGCAAGCTTTCGAATTATCTACACCAAACTCAGCCAGCTCCTTTAGGGTCATACTCTGAACTGAAGTTTAAATTGGTGTATCGACTGGCCTTTCGGTTGTGCCGCAGCCCCGCCCCCAATATATGCAAAATCAAAAAAACTTTTTTACATGGACTTGTGACATATCAAAACACTCAGTACAATGAGGGGAACTTCCTGATGGGTATTCTGATGACATCACGTGATGTCACATGACAGGATACCGCATGAAAATTAAAAATTAGCACAACACGGACTTGTGACATCAAAACACTCAGCACAATGTGGGGAACTTCCTCAAGAGTATTCAGATGATGTCACATGCTCATCTCCACTTACCTCCAAATGTTTTGGCACCCTAGCTTTCTGTTTACTTCCTTCCAAAAGTAACACTGACCATTATGTCCACTCATCTCCAAAAAGCACCTTTGCGAATACTTGCATCGTCAAAGCCAACATCAAAGTTTGTAGTGACAATGTGAACGAGTGAACTGTCCCTATCATCACCATGATGCTACATACCGCACTATACCTTCACTTCTCCTCCGTTTCTTGCTACAGCGCTGTGGGTGCACCCACGCCAGTTAGCACGCCAATCGCTCGCATACACACCACACACACTCACTTCATTCTCTCATTCCGGACAATAAGCACACACACACACTGACTTTGTAATTTTTTATTTTCCTTAAAAATCTATGTATTAGTTTCCTTTTGTGGGGTAAAATTTTATAAACTCGCCTGTGTGTTGCGTTGGCCTTCCGGAAGTCGGCGAGTTTATTTTGAGGGGACATTTTTTTTGGTGATTACTATTATTATTATGATTATTATTATATATTGTTCTTATTGTTATTATTATTACTATTGTTCTTATGCTCATTATATATATATATATATATATATATATATATATATATATATATATATATATATATATATATATATATATAACTCCATTCTATGGCTGTTTAAAAATTCAAATGGTTGCGTCCATTGGGAGGGGTTTACCCCTTTAAAAAACAGTCTCCCACTTCAGTTCGGGGTGGGAGTTGTGGGGGTGGATGGTGGAGTTATTGGAGTTGGAAAAGTTATTGAAGTAAATGCACAATTGTAGGTGCTGTATGTTTGTATATAGTTTCTTTATTTCCTTCAGATTTTCTTTGGTTTTCTTTATTTTTCCACTTTTCTTTTCTGGGGAGTTGTAAATATTTTGGACTTTGCACTTGAGCACACTGTAAATAAACATCACTTTAAGTATTGCCATCGAGTATTGCCATCATTTGTGTGGAAGGCCAACCCGTAAGGCTACTCTACCACAGATGAGTTTTTATCTAACATATATCAATCAAATATTTGTTTTTAATTATTTTTAATAAACACCCACACCAGCTGGGGAGCTTGAGTTGGACTGCCACTGGGTTGCTCACCATGGAAATGGGAAATTGGGAAACCCAGACCCTCTGACTGATGGGATAAGGGGGTGCTAAACGATGCTTGTCATTGGCCCACTGTGCATAGCTCCTTGCAGACTTGAGTAGGACCATACAAGCTTTTCTCCAGACACATCGAAACACTTGACCAGGGCAAGGGTGGAGGGGAAAGAGGCCCCGAGTTCTTGGTTAGAAAACAGCAGAGGCTAGTAACCGTAGGTAGCTCTGAAGAGAGAGAGACCCATGGCAGATGATGGCAGGGAGTTGTGGGCATATTCTTCCCACACAAGACTGGAGGACTAGGAAGCAGGTTCCTCATCACAGAAGATGCAAGGCTGATGGTGATCCCCTAGAGGTAAACTGTGGGCCTCAGTCAGAGACAATGGGAGTACAACAAAGGTTGTATGGGAGGCCATGCAGGTCAAAAGATGTGCTGGAGCATGAGCAGGGCAGTTTCATTGGCTCTATGTCAACTTGGGCACGGCAATGAAGTGAGCCATTTTGGAGAATCTGTCAACAACAGAGAGGATGGTGGTGTGCCTAGCTGACAGGAGTAGGCCCATAACAAAGTCCATTTATATATGAGACCAAGGATGCTTAGGTACATAGTTAGAGTGGAGAAAGCCAGCTGGAGTGGCTCTTGGTATCTTATGCTGAGTGCAGGCCAGACAGGCTGACACAAATCCCAGACATACTTCTTAAATGATGGCTTGGCATTCTTTGACCCTGGGCAGTAGGACAGGGTGAAGTTAATTTGCCCGAAGAAGAGGGTGCATTGAGCTTGTATAGGAATTAGCCTCCTAGCTGTCTAAAGGTATTTAAGGTTCTTATGGTCAGTCAAAACATGAAAAGGTTTATCGGTGTACTCCAGCCTGTGGTACCGCTCTTCCTTGGTGAAGCTGATGGCCAGAATTCCGTGCTCACTAACAGCATTGGGATGCCATGAGTAGAAAGCGCAGGGGTGGAGTGCTTTGTTTTTCCATTGCTGTTTTTGGGGTCTCTCTGTGATAGGACGGCCCCAATGCCCAGGTAAGAAGTAACCACCTCCACAATAAACTCGCAGGCAGGGTCCAGCAGGGTCAGGATTGGAGCAGAGGTAAACAGTTCCAGACAAAGTTTCACAGGGTGGAGGTGAACTGATATAAGGAGGCGCCAATGGCACTATGCACCTCTGATAAAAATTGGCAAATCCCAGAAATTGCTGTAGTTGTTTGAGGGATTCGGGACATGGCTAGTCCATCACTGCCTTTATCTGATCGGGGTCCATCTGCACGCTACTGGCCAATAGCATGAAACCCAGGAAGGAAGTTCTGGAGACATAGATCTCACAGTTCTTAGCCTTCATGTACAGATGGTTCTGGAGCAGGCCCTGGAGCATGGAGTGGACATGGTTGACACGTTTCTTCAGAAAACAGAAAAAGGTTAATGTGTCATCTACTTAGACAAAGGCATACTGGTTAAGCATGTCCATGAGAATGTCTTTGAGGAGCGGCATAACCAGGTACTCGAAGTGACCAGAGTGGGTGTTGAATGTGGCTTTCCATTCATCTCGCTCGCTGATGCGGACAAGATGGTAGGCGTTCCTCAGGACCAGCTTGTGAAATGGTGGCTCTCTAGAGTTCAAAGGCTGAGGACATGAGTGGTAGGGGTTAATGGTTCTTGACTGTAATGGTGTTAAGCCAATATTAGTCTATGCATAGATGGAGTGACTTGTCTTTCTTATCTTTAAAGAAAAAAAAGGCTCCAGCTGGGGAAGAGGATGGGTAAATGATTCTGGTAGTGAGAGACTCCTGGATGTACTTGTTCATGGTCTCTATCTCAGTTGCTGTCAGGTGGTACAGGTGACCCTGTTGGGGGCATGGAACCAGGCAGGAGGTCAATAGTGCAATCATGGGGGGACATTGTGATAAGACACCTTGCCTTACTGAAGACGTTCAATATCATGGGAAACAGAAGAGAGGGACAGAAGAGAGGTTGGTAGGGGTACACCAGAAACTAGTGCTGGGTCTGGAGAGGGAGCTGAGGCAGTGGGTATAGCAGTGTCTTCCCCAGTACAGGATTCAGTGGCTGGCCCAGTCTATGTAAAGGTTGAGTTTTTGCCAGTCAAGGGATAGCAAATATGATGGGGGCCTAAATGGATAGGATTAGCAGGAACAACAGCTACTCTTGATGATTCTCAGCCACTGAAACCAGAAGGAGCTTGTTGCGGCGAAATGCCCGTATGGGATTGACAGGAGCTCGGTCTCAACCCCCAACTGATGGGCCAATTTTTAACCCAGAAATTCAGCATCCACTCCAGTGTCGACAAAAACTGCCAGCTCATGACTCCTTTCTCTGATTCTCAGATAGGCCTTTAACAGTTGCTTGGAGGCAGCACTAGTTGAATTGCTTATCGGGGATGAAACCTGCCACTTAGTTAGGCAAGCGAGTGCTAAGTGTCCCACCTATCAACCGTACAGGCAGAGATCTTGGGTGAGGTATCTCTCCTTCTCTGTGGCAGCCAGGTGTTGGTTGCCAATCCTCATGGCTTGCACTGTGACAGGATACCGGTGATCAGGGTCAGGTGAAAGAGGAGACTGGAGTCAAAGACCTTACAATGCTTAATGGAGAAGATGTGGAATGGATAGTAGGTAGCTAACTGAGTCTCCCATTCCAAAGTGTCGGAGGGCTTATCTTTACCAGAAAGCAGGGAGGATGGGAAGGATGATGGCTAGAGCTCAAAGATCACAGAGTGCAGAGTCATGTTTTGTAAGCAAACGCTCAGATGATGCAGATTAGGTTCACAAAGAAAGGCTGAGGTGGTAGCAGGAGCCATGCCAAGGTGACGTACCAGTCCCTGAGTTACAGCATCTAAGTCCTGGAGAAGACTTTCAAGAGTGGCAGAAGCCTGGGACAGAGAGCAAATCATAGCCTGCATGCTCCGAGTGTCTGCTGGGTCCATGTCAGGCCAGATGGTACTGTCAGGGGAGGCAGGCGAGGAGGCAAATGCGAGACACAGATCTAACTTCAAATTAAAAGTCTTCAATATCAGATGGCTTAACACAAGGGAGGCACAGTTCAATAAATCAGGCAGTCCAATAAAAAAAAACAAAAAACAAACAAACAGGCAAACAGGGCAATGCAAAGCAGAAATCGAACAAAGTCAGAAACAGTCCAGCAACAACAAAAGACAGGCAAACAAGGAAATACAGAACAGGCAAAAATGGTGAAAAAAAAACAGTTAAAAATCCCAAACCAAAAACTAGGCAGTAGAATCATAGGATACGCAGAAAAGAAACCAGGCAGAACAGAAACAAGATCAATGGCGAGATGAATTAGCAGGAGCACAGAGCAGACTGAAAAGACCAAAACCGGGAGTGTGCATGGCTTTTAATTATTTGTAATAAACATCCAAACAAACACACCATCACCACCTTACACACACACACACACACACACACACAAACAGAAGGAGAGAGAAGGGATGCACCAGAAAAGCAGACACACACACATGCATATAGACACATAACACCCAAACACTCTCTCTCTCTCTCTCTCTCTCTCTCTCTCTCTCTCTCTCTCTCTCTCTCTCTCTCTCTCTCTCACACACACACACACACACACACACACACACACACACACACACACACACACACACACACACACACACACACACACAAACACATTGTCTTTACTCACACACACCCCAGACACACATAAAAACACAACCCAGAGGCACTCTTATTTCCGCAATTTCTGAGTTACAAACACACATACTCACAGAGACCCATGCTCCTTTTCAGGAACCACACAAATACAATTATTTATATGGACACCCAGTAACCACAGTGCACACACTGCATGTATATTTGTCCTAAAACTAAAAAGAACACAGAAGGAGAGAGGTGGGTTGGACCTGTCCAGAATAGTATGCACACAAACACAAAACCTGAGCACACACAAACCACATTTTTATTTATTAATCATGAATGTGACAATGTGAAAACAAACACACACACACACACACACACACACACACACACACACACACACACACACACACACACACACACACACACACATACAGAGGAAGAGAGGGGATGCACCTGTACAGGAACGTAGACACCCCCCCCCCCCCTTAAAAAAACTACCCCACTTGAACTCTTATCTGTTTCCACCCACACGTTTAGGTTGTTATTATTGCAGGAAAGCAGTAACATGCATGCAAACACACATACACACACACACACACACACACACACACACACACACACACACACACACACACAATTTCTCATTTACATACACACATATTCAGAACCATGCTACAATTCAGGAATCAGACTGATTTAAATCTTTATCAGGACACCCAGTGACCATCATGGTTTACTGGGACTCATTTATACTGACAGCCATCCACTAAAAAATACATACAACAAATTTTTATTTATAATTATTTATCATAAAACACACAAAGGGAGAGAGGGAGGTGCACATGTACATAAAAGTACACACACACACACACACACACACACACACACACACACACACACACACACACACACACACACACCTGCCCTAAAACAGAAGCTTTAATAGATGTTTATCAGCAGAATCCTGTCTCTACACCACATACACTCTAACTGCACATTTCCTCTCACACACATTGAGCTTATTTTTATTTATTTGTCATAAAGAAATATACAAAGAAAAGAAATATGGATTTGGGGGCAAATATTGCTCTAATCACTGAGTTTACACTGAGGTGTGTATTTTGTATGGAGTGATTTGATCATTTTTATGCAGTGAATTTAAGCTAGAAGTTTAAATAGAATACAATAAGTGTGATGTAGAACAGTCCACATATCACTCACCTCTTTGAGTGAAGCTTCTTCTAGCCATGTATCTGTGGTTGATCTCCTCATAGACTGCCTCAGGCTCAGACTTATGCCTCGTCATAGAGACTACTAGGAGTGGGGAACAACAATTATAATAATAATAATAATAATAATAATAATAATAATAATAATAATAATACGCTAAAAAATACTCTAATAATACTCTAAAAAACTTCTCTTTTGGCTCTAAACAAAGGCGGTCGCATTTTCTCTCCCTCCCATTTACTTTCCCTGCTTTGCTCCTCTCGTCTGATCTATTGTCTTATACTTTGAGAGACTCTCTCCGCACTGCTCCCCAAACTAAAAAACATCATGGATTTGACTTCTCAAAGAGAGGCTTGGGTTTGGGGGAACCTGACTGTCCTGCCGGAACGTTCGCAGCTGGCTATACGATGGACGTGAGGGAGAGGTGGCATGTCGTGTGTCTGATGGCTCTTTCCGTGGAGGACATTGAAGATATCTACCTATTCAGAACCATGATAACAGGAGTTCTGCTGATTGGATTAGGCATTGCCCTACTTATCGAGAAAATCAGAAAACTGTAACAGCTATCCAAACCTCCCAAGGCTGCCCGTCATGATTGATGCAGTGGGAGAGCAGACAGCATTGAGGCTGGGACTATTAACCGCAATATGGATAACATCATGTTTTTTTTCTCCTCTCTTCCCTTATGTTATGCTGTATTTCTTTTCAATTCCATGTCTTCCTGTCCTGTCCCCACCTTGTCATATTGTATCTATTGTATGTATGGACAGGTTGATGGCTAATTTCATGGTAGCTGTGACCAGTGACAATAAAGGCTACTACTACTACTACTACTACTACTACTACTAATAATAATAATAATAATAATAATAATAATAATAATAATAATAATAATAATAATAATAATTACTCTATAATAAAATATAAAAATCTATTTACAGTATGAATGATAATATGAGAATGAGATTTTAAATAATATAATAATAAAATGTGTGAAAGTGTGGTACCTCTCTTGAGCACTCTGTTCTGGTAAAACAGTACCAGCAGAAGCACTAAGGCCAGGAAGAGCAGAGTTCCCAACACATAAAGAACTGGTGGAGGGGAGGATGGAGGTCCAGGTGACACAGGGTTTAGATCGGTTCTAACTGAGGTCAAAAACACAGAAGAGGATCTTGATACAACGCTGTGATCAGAAATATTTAGAATTTGATGAACAATAATGAATATAATATTAAACAAATACACACCTGATTTGTTGGTGGTGGTGGTGGTGGTGGTGGTGGTGGTGGTGGTGGTGGTGGTGGTGGTGGGTGTAGCAGTGGACACAGTGGATATGTCTGTATTCACAGAAAGAAAAACACTTTGTCTCACAATAAAAAAATAAACTGTTACTCAATAAGGTTTATGACATGCTGATCAGTGTTTACAGTTCAGGGTCTGAGATTTCAATCAAACATCTAAGATTCTAAATAAAAGTTATCAAGTCTTATCACTGAGACAGAAAGCTGAAAAGTTAGCACACCCCTCTGACTTGCACAGGTGACTCCAACAGGAGAGCAGTCAGTGTGATTCTTCAGGGAATGATGACAGTCCCACAGGTGAATCTCATCCCCTCGACACTTCACTCTGTTCAGCCAGAAAGTCCCTTCACCAGAACCAAACCGATCATCAGCACTCAGCGCTGACCCACAGTCCAGCTGTCTGCACACCACCTGAGCGTTCATGATGTTCCACTGATCATCACAAACGGAGCCCCATGTAGAGTTATGATACACCTCCAACCTCCCAGAGCAGCTTCCCTTTCCTTCACTCAGCCTGAGAGACCAGTGTTCTACATCACATACATCACACACACTGAATGCTGAATTATGGTTAGTCAAAAGACGGTTGACGTCAAAAGAGGTTCCAGAGACAGAAAAGAGAGACTGGTGAAGGAACATCTTTTTATAGCTACTATATATATGTATATGAAAATGAAATCTTGAAAATTTTATTATTATTTATTATAAAAACTTTGATCTTCTGGGTGAAAACAGTAACTGTGACTAAAGGGACAGATTTAATTGTCCTTACTTGAGCAGTATTTCTGAAGAGGAAATGACGAGCATGTCCCTTGAGAACGTAGAGACGTTCCATCTTCTACAGTAATAAAACACACAAAACAGATTTTTCTCTCATTCTTATTTTATAGCTAAAATATTTACACAAATTCTACAGCATTGTATAAACTAGTATATAGAGTCCTCTTACCTGTGCAGTTAATATGAACAACTTCATTATGATTATTACATCTGTTCTGTCCCCAGGGTGAAGATGGACACTGCAACAGATTAGAGTCGTGTTTCCTACATTTCACATTATCCAGCCAGGTAGGAGCAGATTTTACTCGTGCTTCAGTGTATGACAGACTGCCACGTCTTCCACAGTTCAGCTCTCCACACACCGTATTTGCCGTCTCATCAGCCATCTGATTGTAACACACATTACCCCAGGTTCCATTGTAGAACACTTCCAGATTACCCTCACAGCCCTCCGTGAGTCGGATCTCTTTAAACTCTGGTGAGAGAAGGCTGACTTACACTTCATTTGAAAAGGTCCTGTTTTATCCACACAGTTATATATGTGTAAAATTATCTTAAAGTAAAAATATATTTAAGATGGATTTTATTAATTAACAAGTCCTTATTATCATGTTGAATTTTGTCAGTCATCACACTGTACCTGAGCAGACGATTCCTACGTCCTCATGGTGTCCACATTCACCCTCTTCACACAGCTGATATCTGCAGTTCCACAGGGACGTCTCGTTCCCCTCACACTCCACCTCATTCAGCCATATGGATCCAGTTCCAGGACCAAACCAGACTGGTATGTGGTTACTGAGGGCCTCTCCACACTGCAGCTGTCTGCACACCACCTGAGCATCCCCAATACCCCACGAGTCATCACACACAGTCCCCCACGAGCCGCTGTGGAAAACCTCCAGCCTTCCTGCACAGTCTCCGCCAGAACCAACCAGCCTGATGGAGTTTGGATCTTTATTAAACACACACAAACACACACACACCCACACACACACACACACACACACACACACACACACACACACACACACACACACACACAAACACACACACACACTTTAATCAAATATGAAAAAACTCAACACCATTAGTCTACATTTTAGTTAAAATATAATTACACACACACACACACACACACACACACACACACACACACACACACACACACACACAAACTTTAATCAAATATGAAAAAACTCAACACCATTAGTCTAAATTTTAGTTAAAATATAATTAATAATGTAAATAATAGTAGCTCAGTAGTTTTGTTCCCTTGTGGCATAACAAGTAAATGAGAGCAGGTAAATATGTAAATATGAATATTTATAGTTCAGGACTGACAGAAACATTTTTTTTGTTCTGTTGCTATGAAGTGTAAATTAATTGCATTTTTAATTAATATGCTAATCAACTACTTTCCAACTGATGGAGATCTGTTTCTTAAACTTCATTTTAAACTGCTGGTTTTCTAAAGACCTGCTCATTTGTGGGTGTTTACCTGAGCAGGTGATGTAGAGCTGTTCCCCTGAGATGCAGTTGACAGGTTCAGCTTGTGCACTGCTGCAGTTCCTCAGATGTTCTTCACTCCCAGAGCAGCTGAAACCTTTTACACACATGTGTTTGTCTTCAGTGGTGGATGGAGAGGAGCGGTAGTTCAGCACAGAGACACAGCCCAGCTGTCTGCAGAGCACGGATGCCTCAGACAGACTCCACGAGTCCGGGAGAACTCTCCTCCAGTCCTGCCTGAAATAAATCTCCACCTCCCCCTGACACTCGCTCCCTCCAGACAACCGCACTCGCCCCTCGTGAAGCGCCAGAGAGGATCCTGAAGCAGAAGAAGGTCATTTAAATATTACTTTCCTTACTTTTTATTACTTTCCTTACTTTTTATACCTTACTTTTTTCCTTTCTTTTTTAAATATTACTTTTCTTACTTATAAATATTGTAATTTTATTCTCATCTCATAAACTTTATTCAGTAACCTGGTGTATGTGACGTTAATATCTCACCATTACAGATGACTCCAGTGTCATGTTTATGAGAGCATGCAGCTCGACTCCATGATGAGACACCACATTGTGATAGGTGTGTCTCCTTCCCCTGACAATCAAACACATCAGCCCAGATGTGTCCACTCCCGTCCCCAAACCAGTCCACCTTCACTACAGCCACAGCACTCCCACAATCCAGCTGTGCACACAGAACATCTGCAGCTCTCATATCCCAGCTTACAGCACAAACTGTGCCCCACACACCGAGGTACAGGAGCTCCACTCGACCAGAACAGGAGTCCGGTCCGTTCACCAGCCGCGCCTCTGTGTGACCTGAACAAACAGCCAAAAGCTCAGTGAAAGTGGAACATTAACACAGGAACCTTAAAGTTTGATTGACAGCTATGTGGACTCTATTGAAACAGAAGTTACATCATGATACTTAACCAGAACATATTAATGCCACTTCGTTGTCATGGGAACATGTTGCATGTTTGAGTGAAGATGATGATGGACAGGAGTAAATCCCAGATTCGGTTCCTCTACACTGAAGCTCCTCTGTCCACACCTGACCCTCCCCTCGGCCAAACGAAGCTGATCCCAGACTCTTCACAGGAATCCCACAGTCCAGCTCTCGACACACAACCTCTGCATCCTGCTGGTCAAAGTCAGCATCACAGACTGTGGACCAGGAACCTCCATGAAACACTTCCACTCTCCCAGAGCACCGGTGAGGACCAGCAGTGAGTCTCGGCATTCTGTGATCTTTGTTTTTTTTGTGCAAAATTTGATCAAGGCATAATTATGTTATCCATTGTAGTAATGAAATCGTTAAAATGTAAATAAAATCTACATTATGTATGTATTTGTACAATTATAATCATTACCATAATGGAAGTAATTGTTAAGATATTTTTTTTATATAATTTCAGATGTTTACCTGAACAAGTGACTCCAGCATCCATATTATGAATACAGTGATGTCCCCCTTGTGAGCTACAATTGTTCAGAGTCAGCTCAGATCCTCTACAGTACACATCATATATCCAGATTTCTTCTGATCCTTCTCCAAACTCAGCCCAATAACTAATATCTACAGGCTCCCCACAGCGCAGCTCTCTACACACCACTGCAGTATCTTTCATATCCCAGGCAGAACTACACACTGTTCCCCACTGTCCATTATAAAGGACTTCCACTCTCCCAGAACAGCGACTTCCACCATTCACCAACCTCACACTGTCTGAGAGAGAGAGAGAACGAGAGAGAGAGATGTGTACAGAAGTGTATGGAGACATGGTAACAGCATCATCACACTCTGGTTCTTGGTTCTCTTTGTAACCAATGACATTAAATCCACTTTGAAGTTATTTATGATTGTGTTCATCACTAAAATTACAGTTCTGTTACATTATTATCATACCTGTCTGTATAACTGTCTTCTGATCAGCTCTAATGGTGTCATCACTATTCTCAGCTTCATGTTCTACATTAAAACACAGATATGAACATTAAAGTTACAGAAATAGTGTTCAAGAGTCACAACTGTTACAGTGTGATGTAATCAGAATCAGATCAGTGTCTTCAGTCCTAATAGAACATCAACATGTAAACAGAGAAAATTCCTATTATCCAGAATTGTGTTCTGTAGATTTACTCATTAATCGTCAGCATTAATCAAGGTTTTTCCCATCCTGAAAAAAACCTGCTCTGGATCCATCTAACATCAGTAACTACAGACCAGCATCACTTCTCTCTTTTCTTTCAAAAATTCTTGAATGCACTGCCTATAATAAACTGCTTGTATATCTTTCACAGAACCTTCAATATCCAATCCTGTATAGCTTTAAACCAGCACATTCGACAGGGACAGCCCTTTGGATGTCTCTGGGAAAGTAAATGTTGCTAGATCAGCCAATCTTCATCTCTCCCCATTATCCTCGACCTTTCGGCAGCATTTAATTCAGTCAAACACAAGACTCTCCTGTCCACTCTCAGGAGTGTTGGAATTTGCAGATCAGCATGGGAATGGTTTGCTTCCTAAATGGAAGGTACCTCATGTCAGGTAACATGGAGAGGAGTGTCATCTGCTCCATGCAAGACTCTCCACTGATGTCCCACAGGGCTCAGTACTTGGTTGTCTTCTTTCTCCCTGTATACTCACTTTCTTGGTGAACTTATTTCCTCACATGGGTTTTCTTACCACTGCTATGCTGATGATACACAACTCATTAGATTAGATTAAACATTATTGTCATTACAAGTACAAGGCAAAGTAATGCAGGTTGGCATCAGGAACTTGAAGCTGGAGACAAGTTCGACTGGCAACTTGTTGATGTGGATGGGGGCATGCGTGCCTCTTCTCTCCCTCCTGAAGTCCATGATGAGCTCCTTTGTTTTTCTGGTGCTAAGGAGCAGGTTTTTGTCGAAACACCATGTGAAGAGATGCTGTATCTCTTTCCTGTTGGCTGTCTCACGTTGTTGTTGATGATGCCAATCACTGTGGTGTCGTCAGCAAACTTAATTATGGAATTAGATCCATGCAAAGGCCTGCAGTCATGAGTAAAGGGTGAATAGAGAAATGGGCTTAGCACACAGCCCTGTGGTACACCTGTGTTAAGGGGGATGGTGGCAGAGCGGATGTGGCCTGACCTGACATCTTGGGGTCTATTGGTAAGAAAGTCCATAATCCACTGACAAAGGGAAATGTTAATGTCAAGATCCCCAAGTTTGCTGATTAACTTGGAAGGGATGACAGTATTAAATGCTGAGCTAAAGTCCACAAAAAGCATTTATGCATATATGTTGTTATTGTCCAGATGTGTGAGCATAGAGTGCAGCGCTGAGGAGACTACATCATCTGTGCTCCTATTGTGTTGGTAATCAAACTGATGTGGGCCCAATGTGGGTGGGAGGCAGTTCTTTAGGTTTGCCTGGACCAATAGCTCAAGCAGTAGATGATGATGGGTCTCCACTGGCTTCCGGAAGCTGCATGCATCAGATTCAAAACAACCAGCTCCTTCTTATCTCAAAGCCCTCATCACCCCTCGCACTGCACTTGACACCCTCAGAGCTACCAGTATTGCTCGACTGGTCCCACCATCTCTCAGGGTATGAGGTAAGTACTCAACAAGACTCTATACTGTTCTGGCAACCAAGTGGTGGAATGAACTTCCCCTATGGGTTCGGACAGCTGAGTAACTGGCTATTTTCAAACTTCTTCAAGAAATACTTTTTCCACTGTTTATTGTGTGTGTATTTAAAAAAAAAAAATTAACAGTGTTTTAGGCTCATGGTATCTTAAGTCTGTAACCTAGTAAACCAGAGTTAATGTAATGTAATGAGACTTAAAAGCCATTTTGTACATCGCTCTGGATAAGGGCATCTACCAAATGGCGTAAATGTCACGTAACTGGATATAATGTAATTTAACATGCTATTAGAAGTTATTTTGATTTGAATAAAAAAAAACATCATTGGCTTAATATTCACATTGTGTTAATTGTTTCGTCCTGTAAAGAAAACATGGCCAGAGTTTGAATAAACTGACCTGTAATAATCAGAGCTCTCTGTTGGTTCAGTTAAATCAAATTAAAGCAAAGTGTAAATGTTATAGCCAGATGTTGGTAGACAACAGAAGTTTAACAACCTTTATTAATAATCTATTACAATAATCAGGAATAACTCATGAATTTATAGTGTAACTGAAAACATATAAATAAATAAATATCAGTTAAGACAAACATAATAATAATAATAATAATAATAATAATAATAATAATAATAATAATAATAATAATATGTTCCTCTAAAGCTGACTGCAGAGACATCTTTCATCAAATTGAACTTTACACCAGATGCTCGTGGTGCAGTCTGTTAAATGTATATTTTAGAAGTTAAGCATAGACTTTTTTTAAAAGATTTTTTAAGAAATATTTGAAATCTTACAATTACAACCTGTTTACCTGAGCAGGTGACTCCACCATCCCCACCATGATCACAGTCACTTTTTCCCCACCCACGTGATCCACAATTCTTCAGTGTCGACTCTATTCCTCTGCACTCCACATCTTCCATCCAGATTGGTCCTGATCCTTGTCCAAAGTGAGCAAAATACCGCACATTTACAGGCTCCCCACAGTGCAGCTCTCTACACACCACTGCTGCTTCTCTCATATCAAGGCCATTATGACACACTGTTCCCCACTGTTCATCATGAAGAATCTCCACTCTACCAGCACAGCGACTTCCACCATTCACCAACCTCACACTGTCTGAGAGAGAGAGATAGAGATTGAGAGAGAGAGAGAGAGAGAGAGAGAGAGAGAGAGAGAGAGAAAGTGAGTATAAATAAAAATCTATCTCTCCCTTTGATTTTATAAGTGAGGCATCAGAACAAACCCTGAGGATGATGTGTGTACTCTCATGTCCAGCTTTTTATATTCTATAAGGATAAAACACTTTCACTGTTTATAAAGTTACAATCACTCCAGGAAACTTTCTTCATGTCATGATTAAAACTGGTCCCTACTGTTAAAGTGAGAAGTGTGTGATGTTTTCGTGTGAATAATCAGTGGGAACTTACCAGCTGCTGTGAGTGTGAGTGTGGATGAGAGAAGAATTAAAGTCAGACAGATTTCCATCTCCCTCCTCGCTGTACACGATGTGTTCGCCTCCACTCGCCCAGAGAGACTGAGAGAAGTGTATCCCCTCATTCAGCCCCCTACAGAGAGACAGACAGAGAGACAGACAGAGGGAGAGAGACGGCCGCCAATCACACGCACTGTTACCTTATTAGAAAGACGAGAGGAAATCATCACACAGCCTCAATAACAAATCAGATGAGGCATCTTTCACTTTCTCCATATATATCAAAATAACGTCAGAGCTGATGAACAGAGCTCCACCTCCTGTCTCTGTGGTGTGTGACTGATGAACAGAGCTCCACCTCCTGTCTCTGTGGTGTGTGACTGATGAATAGAGCTCCACCTCCTGTCTCTGAGGTGTGTGACTGATGAACAGAGCTCCGCCTCCTGTCTCTGTGGTGTGTGACTGATGAACAGAGCTCCGCCTCCTGTCTCTGAGGTGTGTGACTGATGAACAGAGTGCCGCCTCCTGACTCTGATGAGAGTCGACCACATCACACACTGATGTCAGAAAGATACAGCGTTAATGCCTGACAGCTGCACAGAGCAGATACACACACTGATATACACACTGTAACTACATCAGTTACACATCCCTTTGACACACACACACACACACACACGCACATGCACACACACACAATTTCCAAACAAAGACTTGTGTTTAGTGAAATGTGTTTGTTCTCTTAACTGACCTGCTGAGGGTGCTGTTAGGAAACTGCTGTATCATTATTATTACTTTGGCTTTGTAGAAGCCAACATTCTGATTTCCGTTATAAGCTTATTAAGCTCAAAGTGGCCTTTTTTCCCATAGACTTCCATTATACATTTTTGAGGTTTATAACTCGGCAAGTTTTCGAGCGATTTACACCGAACTCGGACAGGTTCTTTAGGACTTAATAGAGATCAAAGGGTGCAGGATATTTGGTAGTACCTAAAGTACAAAAGTCTCCAGCAGGTGGCAGAGCTTTTTCTAACAGAACTATTAAGTGCTTTATAGGTTAGTAATAGCATTTTATAATCAAAGTGAAACCAATCTAGCAGCACTAAGAGATTTTTTGTAGCTATGAAAAAAGCCATGGCTTTCCTTCCATGCTAATCGAAATACTGATAATTTAGTTTGAGGCCATTTACGTTCTAATTTCCTAGCTGACTGTTTTACAATTGTTGTCATTATATGCAAATTTTTTCTCTCTAATTACTTTCCTTTTAAGTGGACCTACAATACTTGTAATACAAACTGGTTTGGTTTGTGTTTCTGTTAAAAACAGAAAACTAAACTTCTGATCTGTAATCATTTCATTATCCATAAGAGCTTTAGATACAAGAGATCTTATATTTAACAGTCCTAGCTTCAGATCGAAGGTGCCTAACAGTTTTCATCTCTCTCTCTCTCTCTCTCTCTCTCTCTCTCTCTTAGCACAGCAGCATCTCTACTTCTTACTAAGACTGAGGAAAGCCCACCTCCCCCCCATCCTGACCATGTTCTACAGAGGGACCTTTGAGATCATCCTGAGCAGCTGCATCACTGTCTGGTGTGAGAACTGCACCATCTTGGATTGCAAGACCCTGCAGAGGACAGTGAGGACAGCTGAGATCATTCACAATGATCTACTTTTATGCTAATAAAGTTGCTAAAACAAATTTTCTGAGTGTTTATAGTTTTTTGTTTAGCTTGAGAAACAATTCAAACACAGGAAGTGATGTCCCGAACACAGGAAGTGACACCAAGTGTCAAACATCACATCAATATCATGCAGTAACGCAGACCCATGAATGAACAAATCTTCTTCCACCAACTCTCCATCAAATCTTACAGCATTGAAGTACCATTACTCACCCCATAATAAAACAACAGTAGACAAAACAAACAAACAAACACACAAATGATTATAAATATCTGCATTACAAAACACAACATTATAAGGAACAAGAGAAATTTACTGAGAATCTTTTGAAAGCTGTGGTATAAGAAATAAACCAAGGTGAATATATTGTGGGCCAAATATACAGAGCTCTACTTGTGTATGTTCATTTATTAATAATTTTAATTTAATATTACATAATGTTCGCTATATTCTAGAATTTTAGTATTTAATTTATAATTAAATGTTTAAATTAATAAAGGCACATTTACTCCAGGCTTCAGGATTATAAACATTAATAATTATAAATGATTATTTCACTAATTTTTATTAAGAGCAGTACAATTTTGTATCCACAAGATGGCAGTAAAGAATTTTCAAACTGAGATTTCTGTTTAGTGAAATATTTTAAATCACACAACCTGCTGGGGGTGCTGTTAGCATTCTGCTGTATAATAATAATAATAATAATAATAATAATAATAATAATAATAATAATAATTATTATTATTATTATTATTATTATTATTATTATTATTATTATTGTTGTTGTTGTTGTTATTATAGATAAAACTAATATTACAAAGTTACAGGTATGAGTAATTATAGAAGTGTTTTAATGTCTGCTTGATCCCATGTTTAAAATTTCATGAAAGCTGATATGGTCACAACATTTTGCATATTTGTTCTAAATTGTAATAAAAATGGGAAAAGAATAATAGTTTCCAAGAGTGCAAATCAGCTAGATACAGGGATTTCATTCATGGTTATGGAGGACAAGTCCACATAAACCATGACAGTAACTGGGTGTCCAGCTAAACACTTTATACCTGTGTGTATTTAAAAAAAAAATCTGTATATCTAAGAGTTAGGACAAAGTGTGTGAGTGAGAGAGAGAGAGAGAGAGAGAGAGAGAGAGAGAGAGAGAGAGAGAGAGAGAGACAGAGACAGAGAGAGAGACAGAGATAGAGAATGAAAGAGAGAGAATAGTTATTATGTATTTTTACATTTTTTCTTGTTTTCCTGTTTATAATTTCTTGAAAGCAGATATGGTTACATACATTTGTGCTAATAATAAGAGGTAGAAATGTAAAGAAAAAGGGAATTTTTTTTATATGGAGTCCATAGAAACCATGACAGAAACAGGGTGTCCTACTAAACATTGTATACCTGTGTGTATCTTAGAATCTGAATATCAAAGAGTGTGTGTGTGTCTGTGTGTGTTGGCATGTATTCATTAAGATGATTTTTTTAAGCAGTATAATTATTGAGGGTTTAGGGTCAAGCACAGGGTGCTGCTGAGATTTGAACTCACATCCTTCTGATCAGTATATAAATATTTACTTATTTTAACTGCCTGAGATGTTCTATAATGTCACTGAACACAGATTCCTCACTACAAGAGTCACTCACTCAAATCACACCATCACAATATATTATAAAATAACGTTTATTTAATCACTTGTTTAAGAAAAAATACATTAAAAAAGAAAAATGTGAATAAAACTAGGCATAATACACAATATTTACTGAGTATGAAAGGAAAATTGCATTTGCTTGTATATTGTTTATTTAGACAAATTTCATTAATATAATCATTTATGTTGCAGTCATAACTATTGTCAGAACTGTGCTGTTGTAGAAAATTAATCAACACATTCCTGAATTCATCAAAAGTGTACTATATTTATTGTAATCAGCACTCAATCTGTGTTAAATTATATTACTATCATTCATGTGTGAGGAAAACATTCTTTACTGGAGGTGAAGGTGAAGTGTTTATGGAGCACAAACCAGGACTGTAAAGCCCTCAGAGTGGTGTGTATAGATGAGCACATCTCTAGGTCTGTTCTTTACTCTCTCAATGACATCTACAACAGACAATGCAGTACCAGAGCTGCTGAAATCATTAAAGACTCCATCCACCCCATTAACTGTCTGTTCAACATCTGTAATCACTTCCATAGCCTGATGACTACTATACAAATACTTCACAAATATTTCACTGATATTCTGCACACTGCCTTTACTACATGTAACACACCTTACATTTACGTTCATGGCACTCAGTGACAGCTTAGTGATCCTGGGATTTGAACTCACAACCTTCCAATCTGACATTCTGCACACTGCACTTTACTCTTACTACATGTAACACACCTGCACATATGGTACATTCCACACTGTTTACACATTCACACATTTAGTTATTTAATGTATATTCATTATATATTGACTTATTTTTAATTTTTTATTTAATGTTCAGTTTATTTCTATGCACTTAATATAGGCTGGATTTTAATTTAACTGCAAACTGTATATGTATATAAATGTGTATGTGAAATAAAATATTTAATAGTTAAATAAACATAAGTGATTTTGATGGATTAACTGGTGATAAATGAGGTGTGGTGTGTCAGTGATATTTAAGCTCACTATGACTTATAGCACTAAATGTGTTGTAAAAGGAAAGCTGGAAACATTTGTTAAGTAATAATGGAGGTGTGGTTTCTATAGTAACAGCTCATTCACAGGAACTTAAATTCACATGAATTTATATTAAACATCTGTGTGTTCATCAACATGGTGAAGTTTTCTGTAAGAAAATTATTTTTTATTGTTTTACAGATATTTTAAAAGCACTGCTTCATCTCACCACCCTGTAACTCAGTATTTTACTGTAACACCAACACACACAGTGGTTCATTACTTATTCATTTATTTGTTCATTAGACAATCCAGAAGATTATGATGATGTCATCACTGAGGAACAGGATGTAGGAGGGACAGAAGGTGAGCGACTTCCTGTTTATTCTCTAATATACATAAGTTCACAGGCAGCAGAGTAAAAGATTAAATTATATATGATTATATTATATATGGTATATAATAAATATCAACTTTCAGATCAGTTTTAGGACAAATATAAAAGAACATGTATTTATTAAAGAGTTTAGATTAGACCTACTGTAAATATTATTGTTTTTAAAATATTATTGTTTTTAAAAAATCTGTAAAACAATAATAAATAATTTTCTTACAGAAAACTTCATGTTGATGAACACACAGAGTTTTAATATACATTCATGTGAATTTAAGTTCCTGTGAATGAGCTGTTACTATAGAAACCACAATGTATTGGATCATTAATAGAAACCTGTGGTTTACATCTGCAGTACTGTCAGAGCTGCTGTTATAGAAAATTAATCAACACCTACTGACCAATCAGAACGCAGAATTCAACAGTGTACTAAAATGGAATTAAGCCAGAAAGCTTGAGTTTTACTGTATAAAATTTTAATGTAAATAAATTCCTTCTGTTTTCATAAAAAAAAAAAACTGACCTGTGATGATGTTTGTGTTTGTTTCAGTGGTAACTGCATCGTCATAGTTCTCGGACACGTCCTCTGTCAGAACGTAGAGATAAAAGCTATTAAATCCACATCAATGTCATTAATGATCATTTGGATGCTTGTGGATGCCACACTGTCCCATTAT